>NW_026864164.1:0-20805 GCF_026571515.1 Ruditapes philippinarum
GTTTGGGGACCCCCGGGGGAAAGGGAGAGAAAAAAACCCCTAAATTTATTTTTGTAAAAGTATGAGGGGTCAGTAAAATGAAACCCGGGAAATTAAATTTAAATGTACACTCCCGTTCATCTCGAAATTTTATGTAGGGGAAACACGTACGAAAACAAGGGGGTCATGTTAGTTAAAACTCTGTTTATTATTGAACATGTAAATTTTTTGTTTTCGTAAGCGACCGGGGACCATTTAGAATTCATTAAACTCTTTTATCATAAACAGATGTGACGGGATCAATGTTACCTAGATGAACGCCTGTCTATTATAACCCTTTTATGGGGCATTTTTGGGGGGAATTTAAATAAAATACCCCCTGATCAAACAAAGATTTTTTAAAACCTTAGTTTTTAGGAAAATTTATGGGGGTCACATTTAAACCCCAAAACCCATCATAAAAGTTCATATTCTCTCTTCATCTAAAATGTACAAATAGATCAAAGATTAAATAACATTGTATAAGGGAAATTAGGTAACATGACCAGGGTTATTATAGCTGTACATGTCTATTCTTTAAGAATCTGTATTGGGGTTCCATAGAAAGCACTACAAAAGGTTGTTTCATTAATAATTTAGTTACCTTGAACTTATTTTTTTGGGGACACGAAAAGACGCCAGATGATCATTGCCTTATTCCCACAATGTGATATTTAAAGGTTCGGTGCAAGAATGAAATAGGTGTTTAATTACACCTTTCGGTTTTAAGTAACACAATTAATCTATGCGGAAATATGTTTTTCAAAAAGTGATCATCCAAAAACCCACTTATTCCCCTTCTTTTTTCCTAATCACCACATAATGTTATAAGAATAGAGTGTTTATACAAACTGTAACATACCTCCTGGTTTATCTAAGAACCCCTCATTATATTCCATAATGAACTGATGTTAAACTGTAACATCCAGATGGTTTCCCCTGCAAATTCTTACATTATTCCCCTGATACATCTTCTATAAAAAAACTAAAGATATGTCTTCAAGGAAGAATGATCGTTTGGGCTGTTATTATGTTATTCCACATATATATTTTTTTCAAAAGAAACTAGATTTATAATGGACCCTTTAGTCATCGACCCGTACATGATTCTTTTCACACAGGGTTCATATTGTTCGGCATTATGAAAAAACATTATTATAAATTGCTTATGCAATAAGGGACTTTAAATATATTTCCAAATTTTAGAATACGTTCTATTTAGAAGGACGATTCATATGCACTTTTTACCAGTGACATTCACACACAATAATAAATTTTCCATTAACATAACCCAGATAGTCTCGTTTAAATCAGGAGACAACGCAAAATACTCCAGAAATTTCGTGCTTTAATTTAAATAGGCTTTAAATATGTTTGTGTGATTCTATCCCAGATGATTCAAATAAACGAAATAAAATAAATATTTTTCAAGTATAACAATACACTATTTTTAATTATACAATACATAGTTTAAATATCGGATCAATACCACATAAAAAATTTTGTCGGCACATTCTCATATGTTTATTATGAACAAATATTCAGTTAGGATAGAAATAAATGATAATTAATAACATAATAATAATTAAACATAAATTTTGGCCTTATTATGGAAAAATTAAATTTTAGTTCCCGTTTTGACTTGCCAATTTATATAAATTTTAGTCAAGCCTTCCCCCTGATCTACTCAGGTTCATTAATTTGATTAATTAAATACAAGTCCATATTAATTTTACATATATTTGAAAAAATTTTTGGGCCGGGTTCAATAATGAGTTGCCCTCTGGGCTAACATTCCCCAAAGACCCGCTATATCAAGTGCATGATTTTCCGTTAAAAATTCAAAACTTCCCGGGGGGTTTTTTTATTTGGGCCACAAAGCTCCTTTTCCCTACTTAATTTTAAAAACTTAAAAAAAGAAAATTTGGGGTTAAATTGATATTTCCCCTTTGAATTTTTTTAAAATCACTTAATAGAATGTTTTAAGATGTGCCCACTTGCACGATATTTTTTATATGGTTCCCTTTTTATGTCATTTTTTATTTACTTTCAAAAATACTTAAAAAAATTACCCCCCGATAAATTGCTCCCCAAAAAAATTTACATAAAGTATATATAAAATTTGAAAAAAATAGCGTAGGGGTAAGTGGTTACAAATATCCCGCACGTTGGTGTCAAAATGCCCACCTTTTTTGGGTTCAAAATCTTTGAAGGGTGAACCCCCGAGGGGCCGTTTACAAATCCTACATATCATTTGCACTTTTTGCAGTTAAATAGTAAGTGATTAACTCTTTTAATGACCATGACCCACTTTAAATATAATAAAATCGTGTCTATTTAAACTTTTTTTAAAAAATTTTCAATTATATTCCTAATGATTAAACAAATGTTTCGCTTAGCATTCTGATTTCTATGAGTACCCACCCATTTACTTGGATCGTTTTTTTTTTAGTGCCATTAATTGAAACCCTAACGAAATATGATGATTGATGTGGATACATACAGTTTAAATCATCTCATTGTATACATTTAGGAACAGGAAGAGCTAGTTTAATTTCAGTTTGTATAGAAGAAAGAAAAGCATTATATTATTTATGAATATGTTTTAATGTTCCCTTGATGTTTTACAGATTGAAAAGGTACGCCTGTACTAACAAAAAACAGAGTTATTTCTTTACACTGTTTAAGATAAAGTGCTATTCGATTAACTTAGAGCCAGTGCATGTCGCCCGATTTAAGAGGTGTCAACAGACTCCGTAATATATAGTATTGTCTTATAAACTCTGCATTCGAAATTATTAAAAATTTTCAAAGAATGGCTATTCCAATGTATATTTATCGTATATATTTAAGAAGGTGGCTCTTTTGTTTACAAATACCAAGCGTGATTATGTGTGTCACACAAGCCGCTTCAATTATAATTTAATGATCGGCCCTTCATGGGGCTTGTATCATGTACTTACGTTATCGATGGTACAGTAAATTATTTTCCTCAATACACTCAATTTTTTATTAACAAATTATCTTCTTTATGAACAACTTAAATCATTGACACAAATAATGAAAAATCAACAACCATTAGATCCAAAACATTAAATATAAAGTTAATTTAGATTAAAACGTAATAAAAAATAAGCTATTAAGAAATGACAATTGAAAAAAAAATTTACTCATTAATCCTCTCTCGTAACATTAAATTTTTTAAAAAAGGAATATTCAAGTAATTACATTTTTCCATAGTTTGGGATTCTGCAATGTTTTTTTAATTTAAGGCCCTCAAACCCAAAGATGTTTTATCGTGTCGCCAAGTGTCACGGAAAAAGCATTCCCCGCTTTCTCTGGTTAATTTTTTATTATTTATTTGTTTTTTTTTGTTTATTTATTTATTTATTCATTATTTAATATCTAAATTGTATTTAAATTTATTTTATTTATTCAATTCATTTTATTTTATATGTATTTTTTATCTATTCTTTTATTTATTTAATTATTTATGTTGCTTTGTTTTTGTTTGTGTGTGAGAGAGAAGAGAGAGAGAGAGAGAGCAGAACTAAGGAGGGGGCTCTGCATACATGTATTGGCAGCTCCACAAAATTTTCTATCCGGTTTTGACCACGTGAAACTCGGGTTGTCTAGTTATTTCGGCATTCATGATTAAAACTGTGTGTGTTTAAAAACCTTCTTTCATTGACCATTACTACATAAATTAATTTTATCAAACTCGTTCTTGTATTGGAGTGAATGTATACAAGTATGTTGCGAAAAGAGACGCCCGTGGCAATTGGTTAAAATCGTTGACTCATACCACTTGTCTTTAACCGCGCTGGTTGGGTTCAAATCCTCCCAAGCACTTGGATTTTTCTTTCATGTAAGGAAAGCTTCGAGGTAACAACGGAACGCCACTTGGGTCGTGCCCTAAGAAAAAATGCACGGAGGACCCCATGAAGGTCTTCCTTTAAAGAACAAAAATTAACCCCAATATGACCTTTATTAGTGTTGTGGCGGCGGAAAACAACAAACAAAAACAAGAACTTATTTGCCGTATAGTTAAAAACGATATCTTTGCTACTTATGCTTCTTCGCCCTATTACAAAAAGTTATTGGTGATGTTAAGTTTAAGTGTGAAAGACAAAAAAACATAACATTCCAGCATTGTTGTCAACAAGTTATAAACATCGTTATATGTTTCTAAAAAGAAGGTTTGATCTTGGCCAATTTGTGGGTTTATGGCCTTCTAAATAGGCCCGCTCCTGGGCGTAAACCTTTTTGGGGCTACAACGTTTGGGACCTTCTTTCGTGTCTTTGAGAGGTCCGCCTTTGATTTTGGGCTACAACGTAATGACCTTCTAAATATGCCCACCGTGCGTGATCTGCGGCTACAACGTTATTACCTTCTAAAATGCTTCTGTTGTCAATGTTTCTACCCCGACTGTGCGCAAATACAAGATGATAATCTGTAATCAAGAAAACCTTGTTTAAAGATTCCATTGACTCATCTTCATCGTGACCGTCAAGCCCGTTTTGAATTGTCGAGGGAGCATATTAGGTCGACACGACACAACTGGAGACATGCATCTTATACTTCACTAAATAGGACTGGTAAGCAGTACATCGTGTGAATGGATGTTAGTAAACAGGTTATGGCTGTATGCCGGGACATTAGGCGATCATTTCATTTCCTTGGACGGCAATGCGCGTTCCTTCAGGTCACGGGGTTGCCCAGGGAACCTCAAGAGGCAAGCGTATTAGCGCATTAATTGGCAAGACCCTTAATTCAATTGGAGAAGGATTGAGTAGATTATATGATTTTTTCTATTTCATGCTGAATTTGTTGTACATGTGTGTATCCGGATATGACTCTGTGTAATAAATACAAAATGTAAATATAATACAATACTGATTACATTTTAATTTTATTTTTTGGTTAATGTTGCCTCTGAATATGACTCATATTATCATGTTGACATATAAGTATGTATATGTATGGTTTACCACATGGGTCTTACCCCTTATGGGTGAACAATAAACAAAACTTATCATGCGAACAATACGAGAGACAGCACTGGTTCTAAGGCTATGTTTTCATCCTACTTTGTGTCATGCATGGAATTAGTGTTCAATGTTAACTATATATGTGTGTAACGACCCAATGTTATTAAAAATAATATTGTATTATTATGGTGTATGTAAATATTATGTATGTTCTATTGAATATGTTTAAAGATGTATTTTGATGGAATTAGTTTAAGTGCATTTAATTTTACCACTCCCCACCCACTTTTATATAAATAAATGCACCCCCGTATATTTTGTGTACATGCATATTTTTATCAATATGATACTGCATATGATTCTTTTGTTACTGTTGAAATGTTTTCTATGTCATTGTTTTTACATTATATAACTTTAATAACTCCTGGGCATTGTATTCACATTCATATTTGTGTAAATATATTTTTCTTGTCAGTGAATATATATCAGGGACACATATTTCACTTATTATATGCTTTCTTGTTTAAAATGTCATATATATCAATAGACTTACCTTGGATGTTTGAATTTCCATCACTGTAATTCTTCTAGATGTTTTTCAGATGATGTTATTGATGAAATAATAATAATTTTTCACTTACTTCCGTGTTTTGGCAGCCATTTTGGCGCATCATCTACTTAGAATTGTGACGTCATCGGTGACGTAATCTTTTCGCGAGATATTGTTTTTATCCGCGCTGAATTCAGTTGGTGAAGGGCTAGCACCCAGAACAGTACTTTAAAATGATTTAAAGTCAAACTAACCTAATATTTGCCAAGATGTCACAACCAGAGGTAATAAGAAAGTCCAAGTACCTAAATATTGTGTTTAGTTGTTAAAATTAGCCCATCTCCAGTGTTACGAAATGTGTACCTAAAGTTTAAGTTTAACTCGGTAGTGTAAACGTGTGAAATGTTCTAAGTACCTAAACTTTAGGTAGTTTAACCGTGAAAACTTTCTAAGTTCCTAAACTTTAAGATTTCTGATGTGGGTGAAAAAGATGTTTATCGTGCGGAAGTGTCCAAGTTTACCAATGTAATTATTCATGTGTTAATTTAAGTAAATACCTAGATCCGATTAAATTATCTAAATGTATGCAAGTGTTAAAGTTGCTAAATCTCTAGGTTAAACGCGTATACTGTACATATGTTTAAATACCGTGCCTTCCCGGAACTATACTGTATTTACTATATTACGCTTTTAAGTGTTGTTAAATTATCGTAAGTTATGTAAATAAATTAATGAGTGCCTTGGAGTGTGACTGTATTATTGTTTAATGTAGCTTGTGTTTCTAAGTGCCGTAATTTTCTTGTGATGTGTTTAAACGTGTGATTTGTAAATACGTATATCTGATGAAACAGTGCGTGTGAGATGAACAATTAAATTGGTTAAATATTACGTTGATTAATAAACTCAGTAAAGTAAGAGGAACATCTCTGTGAATCTAAGTGTTTGAAGAACGCAAATTATTATACTTAAGTTTACAGTGAGATTTACTGACAATTTATATTAGATCTACGTAATACATGTAATGATATATTTTGCTAAATGTTAGTTACTTGAATCTTCTTGTCTTGTATATATTACTCTATGTGGTTAAACAGTTATAAAGTTAATAAAAGTTGTTTAAGTGTTTATACGCCTCAATTGTAATTTAACCCTACCAAAAGCCGGGCCCAGACGAACTCGTGTGGCACTTTTTGGGTAGCAAACAGGCCAACGTTACACTAGAGGGACGTCACATGTGTAAGCCAACCTGTAGCATAATATTATATTATTCAACTCATTGCTAATGCCATTGCTTAAACAATTCATCATCATTATCATTACGCACCCATCTACCCAATTACCAACCCATTCATCAAGCCAAATAACCCACCTGTCAATCTAACATATCACCTACAAATCCAACTACCCAATCAGCTACCCATCAAACTACATAATAACCTACTCATCCAACTACACACTCACCAAGCCATACAATCATTCATGCACCTTACCATCTACGCAATCACCCGTTCATCCCTCTATTAACTCACATACCTCAATTGATAGATATTGGTAATGTCTAGTAACCATGTCCGTTCAAAAAATCTGTAACATACGTGAACAAACAATTTAATTCCATATTTTGGGTCCATTCGATTGTATCGAAACTATTCCAAGTATACGAGTATTTCACAGACTGTCAAAACAATTATGTTTTAGACAAAATAGCAACATAGCAAACAGTCGTCCTGTTTGTAAGATAGACATTGTTTTGATAAAAATACATTATGCCACAATGTCGTAGTTTTTTTAACAAAAGTATTTGCTCACGGCTACCGGCAGATCTGAAGGCGAAAAACAAGCCTCGTTTTAATTGGATAAACAGATTTACTTTCCCGTTACAAAGCTTGAAATTTATTTTTAAAACTGTTTCCATGAAATCAAACAATGAGTGATTAAACCTCACGTCGCTTACTTTCAAAACGGATATGAGTTCGCAATCGTAGCTTTACGGTGGCATAGAGGGGGACATCAGAAATTATTTTATCTATCACGTGCGCACGCGATGGGGGACATCAGAAATGTTTTATCTATCACGTGCGCACGCAATGGGTACATCAGAAATATTTTATCTATCACGTGCGCATGCGATGGGGACATCAGAAATATTTTATCTATCACGTGCGCATGCGATAGCTACTACGTGCGCACGCTACTACTAATACGTGAGCACGCGACAGCTACTACGTGCGCGCGCGATAACTACTACGTGCGCACGCGATAATTACTACGTGTGGACGTAATACCTTCCAAAGGTTAGCGGAAAATTATACATGTAGACAATATGTTAAAAGTTGTTTTTATTTCTAGATAATTGTTAAACTGTTATAAACCTATTGAAACACTATCGAAATATTCTATACAATATCAAAAATAAAGAATAATTAACAAGGGGAAGCGTTGTCAATAGAAGTGTACCCCCACCACCGCTGTCGCATTTTCAAGTCACATAGGGAAAACACAAATAAACAATATTGGAGAGGAAAATATGTCGAAACCAGACTGAAACATATTTTATATACCGTTAAACGATGTTATTTTTTTTTTCGCCGAGAAATTTCAAGATTTTTGCCGCACCGTCACTTGATTGTCCTCAAAAGAAGAAAGAAAATGTAGAAATGGAGGGGTTATACATAGCAAAAGACAGAAATACACAAAACACTTCATATATTCATGTACCTAGTCATATACTACATGTAGTTAATAGACAAAAATATTAAAATGACCAAGGAGGCCTATACCATGCATTTGACAGAAACAAAAATACTACTTGGGAAGTCATTTGAAAAACTTGAACATTTGATAATAATTGTTAAAGGATACCAAATCCTGAAAATTGAAGACAACATAAATTAAACGTCGCTTAGCAGCTATTTAGCTGTTTATTGGGGAAACAATCATTATTATCTGAACTTGATGTAAACTGAATAGATCAAAAGAAAGGTGGACATTATTTATTCGTTCTAAACAGAGTATGACTTTCCATGTATTTAGTATTATGTTGAAAAAGGAAAATATTTGGTAAATTATTAAAATAATAGTGTTCTATAAGTTGTACGGTATCCCGACAAGGATTTCTGAGATGTCCGAAATAGAGGATTTTTCAACCGATTCAAGATCCCTTCAAATAGCGATGATGTGACTTTTTGTTTTTAAGATTCAAACGTATTTAAACAAACGCTTGATTTTAACAAAATATCCCAGTTTTCAAACCGTGCATTAATTTTGAAACTGTCACGTGCAGCTTATAGACTGGTTGACATATTCTGCCTGAAAAATCGCCGCTGATGTGGAATCTAGAGCCGGACCAACAAGTGCGCGTAAGATGGTTAATTAATGTCGCCGGTATAAATAAAATTATCTACACATTAATAGCGCCACACATAAATATATGACTGTCAATGGCGACATTCATTGATAAACTTAGTGACAGAAAATGACGTCATAAATTGATTTACTGACTGGCAAAAAATAGCGTCCCACATTGATGTAGCGACTGGCAGATAATAGCCTCATACATTGATATACTGACTGGCAGACAATAGCGTCACACATTGATACATTGTATACTGACTGGCAGAAACTAGTGTCACACATTGATATATTAACTGGCAGACAATGGCGCCATACATTGATATACTGAATGGCAGATAATAGCGTTACACATTGATATACAGACTGACAGAAACCAGCGTCCCACATTGATATTCTGACTGGCAGAAACTAGCGTCACACATTGATATAATGACTAGCGGAAACTAGCATCACACATTGATATTCTAACTGGCAGACAATATCGTCCAACATTGATATACTGACTTTCAGACAATAGCGTCACACATTAATATAATGACTAGCGGAAACTTGCTTCACACATTGATATACTAACTGGCAGACAATATCGTCCAACATTGATATACTGACTTGCAGACAATAGCATCACACATTGAAATAATGACTGGCTGAAAATAGCGCCACACATTGATATACTGAGTGGCAGAAAATGTCGCCTTACATTGATATACTGACTGGCAGATAATAGCGTTACACATTGATATACTGACTGGCAGATAATAGCGTTACACATTGACATACAGACTGACAGAAACAAGCGTCCCACATTGATATACTGACTGGCAGAAATAGCGTCACACATTGATTTACTGACTGGAAGAAACTAGCGTCACACATTGATATCCTGACTGGAAGAAACTAGCGTCACACATTGATATCCTGACTGGCAGACAATAGCGTCACACATTAATATCCTGACTGGCAAAAACTAGCGTCACACATTGATATAATGACTGGCAGACAATTGAGTAACACATTGATAGACTGAATGTAAAATATTAGCGTCACATCTCGATACTATTCTTACACCTTTTATTTATACTCGATTCATAAATAACATGACAATATGCGCTTTAACATATTTACATTATAAACTACAGGAAATATGTCAACGTGCATAGACATATCTTGCACTTTTTATACAAGCGAGAGAAATGGTGATTTCAATATGCAATATATCATGTTATCAATGCATTATTTGTTTTAGAGTTTCATCAAGAGTTCAGATATTATATATGAATGGTTAGCAGGGAGCCATTACATACAGGGAAGAAGACAGACAACTATTTCCGTTTCCGTCGTGCCGGGTACCGATACTAAAATTAGCAAAAAGGAATAACTTTGAGGAAAAAATAACCTACACTACAGATATATACAAACCAGTATTTGAGCATCAATAATTTTTTGTCGATACTAAACTCCACTAATATATAACACCGACAAAATACCGACAAACACTTAAACATCCGCAAGAAACACAAGAAATCTAAACACACTTTAAAGAAATGATACAGAGGATATTTGTTTAGTTTAGTGTAAGATCGGAATATATTTCACCGAGTGAGCACCAAAAGGTATAGTTCACGAGTAGCGCAGCCACTCGTGAAATATAAACTTTTGGTGTTCACGAGGTGAAATATATTTCGATCTGACATTAAACTAAACAAATATTCTTTTTGTTATATGCAAAGACACCTTTTAAAAAGAAATGTTAACCTAGTACTAAATGAAAAGAGCGCCAAAAAATAATACAACGTGAAGTCATTTACGACGTCACGTCATTAAATTGGTTTCCAGTACTGTGAACGCTTATATTCACTGAAACAACGAAACAGGCTCAAATATTCAAAACAGTGAAATTATCAAATTGTTAGAGATAAAGGATATTTGTTTGTTTTGCATGTAAGATTGAAATATAATTTCACTGAGTGAACACCAGATGAAATATTGGCTACGCCACTCGTGAAAATGTTTTTAATAACTAATGTTCATGAATGAAATATATTTCAATCTTATTTGTAAAACAAATAAATTTTCTTTTTATTTCATGTTTTTTAGTGATTTTAAGTATGTTTTACTGATTTTGCCGCGTAACGTCACGCATTCTCCTTTTGTGACGTCATCACATCATGACGTCACATCATCGATTTTGAAATATACGTCAGTTAAAATTCTCTAATTTTGTTACATTTTTAACACCATGTATGATGACATCGACTTTATTTTCCTAAACAAGCAAATTTTAAGCATGACGGCATTTATTTCTGCCAGTTACTCCATATAGTTATGATTGTCTTTTCATCCGCATTCAGATATAGTCCGGCTACAGTGAAAATTATATTTTATAAAAGTCACTATTGGATTATCAGAATATAATCATCTGATATATTACAATAAAACACTAAAAAGCATGAAATAAAGTGAATTATCAGTTTTTATTTCACTGATATAAACCACAAAAAACATGAAATAAAAACCATTTAATCGTTTGGTTTATAATAAATATTTCATTTATATGCAAAAATGTATAATCATATAACTTTTTTTTATAAATTAAACGCATAAATCTTGTATTTGGCAAAATTTAAAACTCATTTATGAGATTTTAAAAGCAATGGGCGCGTAAACCATTTCCGACAGATTCTGTGTATTACTTTACTTATTTAGAATGACCAATGTGATTCCCATATTTCAGATAGTAGTTTTTTTTACAAAAATACCAATTAAATTTCTACTTATATTCAAGTAACCTCTGTACATTTTACAGGAAGTTTAACTGATTTTAGACGACCTTTGGCCGAAAAACATGACATTCATTGCACTATGAAAACCAGATGTACAATCTTATAGTTCCTGGGTTAAGGAACAATAACTTTTCAAACATGCAATTAGCTCAGATCATTATATTAATTTTAAGCCATCACCGCTTTTTCATTTCGTTCATGGTTTGTACTCGCGAGGAAGGGTTGATGATTAGACGTTTATTTCATAAAAAAATCTAAAATTTACAATTAAAAATACACTCTTACCAGAAACACCTCATATTTGAATTCTTTAATGTTAATTAAATGAAATGCTGCCAAATATAATCCTCACGAAAATACCAAGGTGCACAATTACACAAGCTGATTAACATTTCTGTAAAATTTCATGACTCTAGGTCAAATACTTTTTGAGTTACGTGCGACACAAGTTAAAAATTGCAAATTTTTACTAAATCAAGGGCAATAACTCTAAGTAAACTAAATAAATCCACACAAAAATACCCAGGTGCACAACTTCACATGCTGATTAACATTTCTGTAGAGTTTCATGACTCTAGGTCAAATACTTATTGGGTTACGTTCCACACAAGTTGACAATTGCAAATTTTTACTAAGTCAAGGGCAATAACTCTTAAAATACTGAATAAATCCACACGAAAATACCCAGGTGCACGACTGCACATGCTGATAATATTCCTATTAAGTTTCATGACTCTAGGTCAAATACTTTTTGAGTTATGTGCAACACAAAAGAGAATGGACGAACGGACGGAAGGACGGACGTGTCAACATTTGGGGTTCATGTGCTTTGTCTTTGATCTTTATGAAGCTCATAGACCATTGGATGTTCGCCCGGAAGGACGGACGGATGGACGGACGGACAAGGGTAAATCTAAATGCCCCGCTAACGTAGGGGCAAAAAAATATTCTGAATTTTCCTTAAAAGTAGAATATATTAAAAGAGGTCACCTTTAGTGTTACACACTTCATGACCCTTGAATGGTAAGAACGAAACAAAACGAAAAGTTAAGTAAGGTCCCAAAATAAATAGGGAACAAGTTAGTTGTTAACCAGAAATCAATTGTTATTTACTGGTACAGGTCAATGTTTTCAAAGTGTTATTTAGGCAATTAAATACCAAAATATTCGCAATATGTATTTCGAGAAGATATGTATATTTTCATACATGATCCGCTTAAACTCATTTTAAGTTTTATTTGTTTTTATTTTATTTATTTTTTATCTATTTATTTTCTTTTTTTATTATTTTTGCCATTTCCGTAACCATGACAACCACATTTATTGTCCGATGAAAACATTGAATTAAATGGCGAGAATAATGTCCACGTGGTCCTCTATCGACTCACTTAGTATCCTCAACTTAGCTTTTGTATTTTTTCGGCCGAAAATCGTCTAAAACCAGTTCGATTTCTTGTAAAATTTACTGTGAAGAACATAATATACAGTCAAACTTCGTTCGCTCGAACTCGGAGGGTCTGTGCAAATTTGTTCGAGAGATCGGTAGTTAGAGCCAACCGAGGTTGAACTATTACCAGGTAAGACATATGCCTAAATCTTCTCCAGCTTACACCGGCCGAATGATACACACGTCAGTATAATTGTTTGTTAGTACATCAGTTCGTCGAATACATCATTTCTTTTAAATATTAAGAAATATTATCCCAGTGTTTTCAAATAAGTATTAACGGCACACTGTGTTAATCTATATTTATGCATATTGTAAATGGTTGAGTTCGATTGGGCAATCATTTTCCAATCTTGTTGAACAATATTCAAAATATATTTATATGTGTATTATGGGATAACATGAATTATAAACAATGATTTAATTAAATATTTTAAAAAAAATAACAGTAGCATTTATTTGTAGTCATTTACTAAAAATAACGCACGTTCAAGAGTCATTTTATAGATATTCACGTTATGTATTTATTGACTTGTACATTTGTCTTACTTCACAAGTTATTTTTTTATCGTTTCTGAAGTCGGCAAATAAACAATATTATCATAAAAAAACAAATCGGAAACAACACCTCAAATTTTGTATCAATTTACCTTTATTGCCTTTATCACGATCACGATCACGAGGTAGTAAAAACATGTGTCGCCGGCTGTCATTTAGAACAAGTCGACCCGCAACTTTTGTTGTCTTTTTGTGTTTGACCGAAAAGGTGTGATTTAACTACATTTCTGCCCAAGGGACCAGCGATTCATTCGAGCGAACGAAGTTTAACTGTAAGTATAATTTTCATTGGTCATTTAAAAAAAAAAAACAAAGCGAAATCATTATTAGAAAAACAATATATAGAAGATTTTTCTTAAATGGTTAACACTTCCTTTTTTAATTAATCAAAAGTAGTTCTGGAAATGAACTTTCCTCAGAAGTTCCTTAGAGTTTTAAGTTATTTCTCTTTTTTATCTGTTTAGCCATCCTCCAACAAATATGTTTGACCTCGCTTTTAAAATCTAATTATCGAGTTAAAAATGTTGTTTAAAAATAACGATACCACCAAAAACATTGGGGATCCCGTAAAGTCATACCGTTTAGTTTTTAAATTAGCATTATGAAGAAATTGTTTATTGATGGTAAATTCAAAGTCCGGATTATTGTTATATTTTCAAGTTAAATCATTTGTAAAATAGCCGTATAAAGAAACGTACTTTAAACAGGAAACTTATGTACATGATGTATGTACTTTTGGATCATTAAGTTGTTATTTCCGCATATTTTTCTATATCTGTTATAGATATCAAAACAAGTTTTACGTATTTACTGCTTGAAGCCATATAAAAATTCCCTTTTTCCGGATGACATAACTTTAAATCACGTTTAAAGCCTTAAAGTATGATGATAAAATAGAATAAAATGGGTCAAAGACAGAAAAGGCCGGGTTGCATTTGTACACCAAATATCATGAGGCTGTGATGTTACGAAAAAAATTTCCAATTGACCCATTAATGTCGAAAATTTAATTCAGTTGTTAAACAGGTAGTGGATAAGCTACACACCTAAAATCGAATCCCACAGTATGGGACCATGTGTCAATGCTGTATGCCAAATATCAAGAGGCTGTGATTAGTAGTTTCTGAAAAAATGTTACGATAATTTCCTACCATTGACCATTAATGTGAACAGGAAGTGGATGACCTGCAGACTTGAAATCGAATCCCACAGTATGGGACTATGTGTCAATGCTGCATGCCAAATATCAAGAGGCTGTAATAAGTAGTTGCTGAGAAACCTGTTACGAAATTTTCCTACCATTGACCATTAATGTCGAAAAATCTAACTAATTTAACTAAGTGGAAAATCAGGAAGTGGATGAGCAACAGACCTGAAATCAAATCCCACAGTATGGGACCATGTGTCAATGCTGTATGCCAAATATCAAGAGGCTGTGATAAGTCGTTGCTGAGAAAACTGTTACGAAAATTTCCTACCATTGACCATTAATGTCGAAAAATCTAACTAATTTAACTAAGTGAATAAACAGAAAATGGATGAGCGACAGACCTGAAATCCAATCCCACAGTATTGGACCATGTATCAATGCTGTATGCCAACTATCAAGAGGCTGTGATAAGTAGTTGCTGAGAAAACTGTTACGAAAATTTTCTACCATTGACCATTAATGTTGAAAAATCTAACTAATTTATCTAAGTGGATAAACAGGAAGTGGATGAGCAACAGATTTGAAATCCTATCCCACAGTATGGGACCATGTGTCAATGCTGTATGCCAAATATCAAGAGGCTGTGATAAGTAGTTGCTGAGAAAACTGTTACGAAAATTTTCTACCATTGACCATTAATGTTGAAAAATCTAACTAATTTAACTAAGTGGGTAAACAGGAAGTGGATAAGCGACAGTCCTGAAATCCAATCCCACGGTATGGGACCATGTGTCAATGCTGCATGCCAAATATCAAGAGGCTGTGATAAGTAGTTGCTGAGAAAACTGTTACGAAAATTTTCTACCATTGACCATTAATGTCGAAAAATCTAACTAATTTAACTAAGTGGATAAACAGGAAGTGGATGACCGACAGACCTGAAATCAAATCCCACTATATAGGACCATGTGTCAATGCTGTATGCCAAATACCAAGAGGCTGTGATAAGTAGTTGCTGAAAAAACTGTTACGAAAATTTCCTTCCATTGACCATTAATGTCGAAAAATCTAACTAATTTAACTAAGTGGATAAACAGGAAGTGGATGAGCGACAGACCTAAAATCAAATCCCACAGTATGGGACCATGTATCAATGCTGTATGCCAAATATCAAGAGGCTGTGATACATAGTTGTTGAGAAAACTGTTACAAATTTTTTTTTATCGCGCTGTCGTCTTGTCGTCCTGTCTCTAGCGCGGCACGCCAAACGGTTCGTTGTCGTGCGACGTGTTGTCGCGATGTCGCGATGTCGCATTGTTGCTCGGTTCAAATTTAAGGATTGGTTTATAAGCCAAGCGACAGGGCAACATCGCGACAACGCACCGCAAGACAACGGGCGGTTTAGCTTGCCACGCTAGAGACAGGACGACAAGACGACAGTGTGACATTGCGCCGTTTGGCTCTTTGACATGTTGACGCTAGCGACAGGACAACAAGACGACAATGCATCAACGCGCTGTTTTGCGCTTATCGTGTTGTCCTTAGCGCCAACTAGACTCACAAAAACGTACCAAATCAGTAAGCAAAGAATATTGCCACAATAATTTTTATTCACGATCTGATATTTAGGAGTTCAGTGATTTAATAATGACACTAACAAAACTTCATACACCTTTACAGAGCATTCTTAAAGGAAGATATATTCATGTGACGCATTTCAACACACTTAAATACAATATATGGTTAAATCCTAATGCAAGTTGATAAAGGCTTTTATGCCGTAATCGAATGCATCATTAAGGGTCTTTCATATTTGACCCTGAATGCATTTATGCAGATATGTTCAAGTAATTTACTTAAATTCAAAATGTATGTCCACCCTTACTTTTTCACTCAGTTAATCTGTTTTATCACTTACATGTTAACTCTTTTCATGAATAAGTTGTGCCTGTTTTGCAAAATATGTCTGTTTTCAATTGTTGAGCTTGTTGCGCCAAGAAATACTCTGTTGCGTATTTTAGTCATACCCCTAAATCTCTGTCCAAATTTGGTTCCCATCATAGGAATATGGACTGGCCATTGGCAATTTATTTAATAGGTTGAATAAAAAAAGATAAAAGTAAAAAGAAAATGATATTCAAAGATGACACTATCACTTAACTTAATCGTTTATTTAAAGGCCTTAAGCTTGGACTGTGCTGTGCATTAGAAAAGCTTTTTTTCATTAAAGAATCTGAAAACAGTGGAATGTTGTTAAATTTCAAAAATCAAAAAATTAAAAATGAACAAAACAATTGTATAAATGAATAAGAAAATAAATAAAAGCGAGACTAAAATTTTACCCGAATGCATATCTACAAAATGTACTAGCCGCTGCATGTACGCGGCGTCGATTCATCGCATCAATCGGCAAAAATAATTAGCTACAACACTATCTTGCTTCACATAAAAACTGATGTTTGTAAAGCATTCTGTCGAGTGTCTTTCGGTGTTGTTCTTGTTGGTTTTTTTGTTTTGCGTTTTTTTTTAAATTTCTTTTCGAACGGTCTTATACTGGCCTGCTATATTAAAGGTATGATGCAATAAAATTCCCCATAGTATTAACTTCGACCGGCAGAAACCATTTTATTAAGTTTTTTTTTCTTTAAGTGCAAGTTTTGAAAAGAAAAAAAAAATGTATTCTAATTTAGACTACATTTTTAATGGGAAATGACATGTAGCAACAACAACAACAGCAATAACAAAAAAAATTAATTTGTTGTGTTTATCGCAGCAGGAGCCTAAAGACTGGTAATTGATAATGGTATTTTTCGGTTGTGTGAATGGCAGTTAGGCGAGCCAATGTACACATCCTTAATTGAAGATTGTTACGTTCATTTTTTTATCATATGATATCAACGTATTCGTTTTGATTGGCTAAAGGCAGACGGTATACAGATAGAACCTTCTAGATATTGTTAATTGTATACATCGCCGCCCATAAACGGCGATATCGACACTTGTTTGCCATTTCGAGACAGTCATATTCGGTTCAAAGATTTAATGTGTGTTAAATCAATTTTTAGTGAAACATAATACTGATTTGATTCTGGTGTGAATTTCCATTTGATATTTCAAATATAGTTTACTTTAAAGTCGGTCATGTCAGTAGAACAGAACTTAAACTGTGTTTGGGTCTAGGACGAGGAAATGTCTAGCCATCTCATTCCAATAGGACCAGAGGACAGTAGCAACTGTTTTAGTCAAAAGAGATAGATATATGGGGTTTTTTTTCTTAAGTTATACTGTTGTCATTGTTTCACTTTGTTCAGCGGACCGATAAGGATTATGAGTTTTCGGCCACGGACTGCAAGCTCATAATCGGTCACGTGACATTAATAATCAGTTGAAATCAAAGGGAATTTAGTAGCAAGTATATAAATATCGCCTCTACGTCGTAGAGAATATATCGCCCATAAATTAAATATCACAGTACAACAACTCTTACTGCAATTTTCTGGACTTACCCGACTGAGAATCTTGAATTATTGTTAGACATCACAACTTTGAATTTGCACGAGTAATAACTGTTAGTATTAAATCATTAAACAGGCACTACTAACATTTCTTCAAGTAAAAGCAAAGAGATATCTCGATTTGAAAAAAAAAACGGTTATTGCCGAAGCTTAAATGTCAATAAATGAACGTTATTTAAAGCGACAATTTGATTACTTTCATCAGTTTTATGCTTTTAAAGAAAGATTTTGAATATAAGTATTGTGGTAGATATATTTTCTGTTATCTTCTAGAGACTTGTGACTTTAAGATAGAAACGTTAAAAAACACGTACCTGTTTTACAATGAAAGCCCTCTTACTTCTGCAATATCCACAAATAATCACACTCAAACAGTCTTGAAAATTATATTTTCACTTTGGAAAATAGTCATTTTGATAACTAGTTATGCGTTATAAATCATCATTATGATGCACACAATTTATAACACATCCTGCACGTATACACATTAACTAGTCTATATAAATTACTTGGTACTGTTATTTTATAAACTTTAAAAGATGGGTTTAAAGCGGCATGCATCTAGATTGATTGAAAATCTTTTAATAGTTAACTTTTGTGAAGTGAACTATGGTGGCATATTTCTGCCAACAGTTAACTGTGTTATTATCGCGTTAACTATCTGATTAACTAGTTAGTTTTCGTGTTAACACGACAAATAACAAAATGTTATCAGATTTTCTTTTTTGTCAGATAGATGATTGTCATATAACTTCAAAAAAAGAACAACACTAAAATACTTAATTTAACAAACTCAAAGTTTTATAGATAAACAAATAATTATTTGTTAACTGGTTAGTGTTGGCATTTCTTGGCACTTTAAAGTGTTTTTAGAAGTTAAATTCTATTATGCTATTTATCTAACAGATTTATGTCTCGTTAGTCTGCTACAATTCTGATATTTATCGTGTTCAGAAGAGTATCATCTTAATATAATCTTAATCACTTGTTTCAGCTTAATTACAAACAAGGAAAAATGTTAAACTCTTAAAGTCATACATTTCTTAATTTATCAGTGAAAAAAATTTGTAGAACGGTCCCCTGTAAATAAAACAACAAAACATGATGATACAAAACCCAATTTCCAAATTTGGGTCCCGGGAAGAAATAAAATTTTATGTTAAAAATAACACTTATTAAAGAAAAAACCCAAAAAGATTTAAATTAATTTTTTAAAAACCACAGGGGTATTTTCCCCCCTTTCTGGGTTAAAACAAAACTTTTAAAGGAATTTCTCCCCCGGTTTAAAATTTTAAAAACAAAATGGGCCCAAGGGTTTGGTACTTAATAAATAGGGGGGAAACTAGTACCAAACAAAGGGAACCCAATTTTTAAAATCCCCAAAAAGGGGGGAAATGTAAATTTTTTTTTGAAAAAAACGGAGGGGGTTCCCATCCACTAAAAAAATAAGGAATAAACCCCTTTTCCTTTCCCCCTGCACTTTTACTACAAAGTTTAATTTTTTAAATAAAAGGGCCCAAAAGGGACCGTTTCTGGCATGATGTAATTTGGGAAACCAAAAAGGTATTTAAAAAAAAATTTAAAAAATTTTTTCAAATTTTTTTAAAATAACGTCCAGCCCCAGAACTGGTTTCCCATTTAGGGGGGGAAAAGATAGGGTTTGGGCGGTATCAACTCGGTACAGTGCTCCCGGACCCCTTTGGTTTAAAATCCTGGGCCCGGCGTATTTTGTCTCACCTATTGACAATTTTAAATTTTAAAAAAAAATGTGGAAAATTGGCCCTTTAGTTTTATAACATCCACCTATTTCCCCAGGGACTGTGATTTTTAAAAAACTCCTAAATCCTATTAAAGTACCCGTTTTAAGGACCCAAAATTTAAAAAAAAAAAGGGGAAATATTCAAGGATACCCAACTGTTTCCCCATTTTGGGGGAAAGATGTATAACAGCCTGGTTTTTTTAAGAAAACAGCCTGATTTTTCATTTGGTTTTAAAGGGGGGGCAAAGGTATTCCCCAAAGGTTTCCCCGGGTTTTAAGTCCCCGGGAAGGCAGCAAAACCCTGTGACAGGTAAAAAAATACCTACTCCCCTTACAAATTCGGACCCCAAATTTAAATTTTTTAAAAGCCCCGTTTTGGAAAATCACGATTTTAATTTTTAAAACTAGTTAAACATATAACTTAGCCCTTGTCTTGAAAATTTTGTTGGGCTCCCGACTTTGGGAAAAAAAAAAGGGGATGTTTTCCCCTTTTTTGTTTTTAAATTTTTCAAATTTTAAATTTTATTCCCCGGGCACTAAGTACCCTGAATTTGGGAAGGGGGGTTTTTCGTTTATTTTACAATTATTCTTTTTAATTTTTGTTTACCCCCAAAAATGGTGTTTTGGGCCCTAAAAAAACGCAACTTTAAAAAGAAATTTCCCCGGGGCCCCAAAACAA
>NW_026864165.1:0-82500 GCF_026571515.1 Ruditapes philippinarum
GGTTCAATTGATAATTTATATCTTATGTGCAATTAATGACTGTATTTTGTAGTATTTATCACCATATTTCTACTGCGTTACTAACGCAGTAGGGGCTATTTATGCATATTTTGACCACGTTTTGGTAATTAAGGTGGATTTTTAGTGCCGATTGTAATGTGTCAAGTACTTTCTTTGTTCGTTTTACAATATTTTACCTTTAAATACATTTTCAAAATTTTTATGAAAATTAGGATGAATCTGGAGGCGTGCTGCTTTTATAAAAGTCAATGTCAATTTAAGGTCATCGTCATCTTAAAGTCATGTGTTAAACTGTCACATTTTGGTTAAAAAGCCTTGTTGCTGAAAGATATATTGGAACACGTTTTTTTTTTCATTAAACGAATGAATAAATAAATAAATAAATAGAAAAAAATAGAACGGCGTTATATAAAAGCATACTTACATTATGTCTAATATGTAAATAATTCCGAAAGATAACATCATACACCTTGATGCATATGCTCATATTAATGATTCAGCACTGCTTTGAAATTATTAAAAACAATTTTTACCTAAAACATTAATGCTCACTTAAAATAACTAAATGTTGTGTACATAGTTATTGTGGAAATTCAACACGCACGCATGGTGCAAATTCTACCAGCAGTCAAAATATGAAAGTGTGAAGTGATTATATCAGTGAAATCAAATTCAAATCAGTCTTTTGATAAGAAAATAAGACACAAAATTTCACGTAAATTCAAATAACTAGAAATAATTCCTACCGAATTGTAAAATAAAACACTTCCTGCTTACCTAAATGTATTTTGTATTTCCTTATCATTTATGCATTCATTATCAAAATCATATGTTTAACGATTTAACAAAAATATCAAAACAAACTAACTATTTTCATAGTATAACTAGTAAGCTAATACATTTGTGTAGGATTATTGTCTACATACTTCCATTGTATTTTAAATGAAAACAACAACAACAACAACAACAACATCATCATCATCATCATCATCTAGAACAACAACAAACAACAAAAAAAAACAAGCAAGCAACTAATATTATTATAACTACTAAAGGTGTAAATACACTTTAATTAAATACAAAATAACATGATATTATTGTAACTTACAAATTGCATAGGACTGGACATATTTATCACATCATATTCACCAGATTAAAAGAACACATCGATTTTATTGCATATTTCATAATAGTTATTATATAAGTGTTTCAAGTATGCCATTGAATATGACGGAAATCTACATTTTTTAAAGTGTCTACATTTTCAGTAGTTTGCCTCTGTCCTTTAAAAAAGTGAACTAGCACGCTTAAGTGTTTAGAGGTAACTAACTAAACTAATTTGAATTATATTTCCGAGTCACTAAACTTTTTTTTCAGAATATTAATAATACGTCTTTGACGAATAAAAAAAATATTTGTCGTGAAAATTATATTCTTTTACGCATGTTCCTAATTCCTTTAAAAACCAAAGCCATTAAAGCCCAAAGGAATAAAGACTCTAAGATGAACAAAGAAGGTTTTTGCATGTTTGAATTAAAAAATATAAAGAATAAAAAAAAGTCACTGCCATGATGATTTATATGTAGAACAATCTTTTATTACATGTTTTGAGAGGGAAAACAGTACCAGCATGTTCGTCCTAAACAGGAGCTTTTGAAGATTTTTAATAAACGGCAATAATGATAATGATTTTTATTTTCTGAATTATAAATCAATGGGTCCCTATAATATATAAATTACATGTTTGATCTTGTTATCCATATTGTAACAAAATTAATACTTTTTTCTAACCCAGTATTTTAGAAAATGAACGTTTGCCAAAAACTATTTTCGCATAAAAAACGGCGCAGGTGTGTCATGAACTCATTTAATATCAACGGTATTACATTATATAACGTGACGTTTCCTGGACTGAAAGCACGTTACTTATTCATTTTTACGAGACTATTTAGATAAACAAATTCTGCTGTGGGTGCAGAATTTGCATGTTAACGTCTTTATCAATAATTTGAAATGTTCATTTAATGTCAATGATGAATAGAATTCATGTTGACACATTAAGCATATTACCTGTTTGCTTTTACAGTGAACCTGACATAACAATCATAATTAAATATTAATAAAAGAAAAAAATGGAATTTGCTTGAGCTTGCAAATCAAGCAAATTATTATTATAAACTTCCCCTTTGAAGTCTTTTTGAAAATCCTTCATGAACTTATTCAATTTTTGCTATGTAACAAAGGTCTTTCGGCAATGATCAAAACAAAACATGATTCTAACATGTTTATTTTTCTTCGAAAAATGGTTTTCACATTCTAGATCTGTGGGACAAGGTCTCCTTCCTCTGCATTCTATATGTGGAAATCAATGCAAATTAACGTGGTCAAAAGTATTTTAAGAGAATGGAAATCGACTCCTTGTCCCAAACTTTAGAAATATGTTTCCCATCAGCCTGTTTAAAAACCTATTATCTTAAAACTATATTAATGTAAGCACATAGCATAATGCTTGAAAGAACAAGATGAAGTTAAAAACATTCAAAACACATTTTTGAATAAGGATTATAACGATCAGATAATCATTCCAAGCAACAGAAAGTTACTAATATTGGATAGATCTGAGTGTGCTAATGTTTTAAATAGTACAAAGACGCTTAGATTAAATTAAATATAATTTATAATTAGTGTTAATGTTAAAAAGAACTGACTTGACACCATATGATGTTTTGTGTCCCTTGTGCTCTTTATCACCTACGGTAAGTATGACCCCATTCGTGTAGTTTTTTTTACAATTTTGTCTCCACTTTACCTGTTTTGTTTGGGTCCCTTGTTTTACACCCTGACCTTTGTGATGGAATTGTCTTCTTAAATATCGTGTCGGTTTCTACAATTTCCTAGTTTGTGTAATTCATAATAACGTTGTTCTTTGCCTTTATGTCCCCTTTTGTTTTGTGAGGTGCCCTGCTAGGCTCCTTGTCTCTGGCTCTGTGTTGTGTGGCAAGGATGGACATTTGTTTATTAAATGCTAAATAACTCGTTTAGTCGTTGAAAAAACAACAACAAAAACAACAACAACAAAAAAAACATATTTTAGTGACTTAATATATCTCAATCAATTATACAAAAAGCGATACTTCGTCTATGTTTTTATTTAAATTTCTTGTTCTCTGAATATTTTGTACAATATTTGTCTGAATCATATCTTGAGTGCAGTGTCCTAAATTTCTTCAATGAATTTAAAAAACAAAACAAAAAAAAACAACATTATATTATTAATCCTGAAAATAAAATAAAGGAAGATTTGAGCTGTTTCACGACAAAATCAACATAATGCGTTTGCGACCAGCATGAATCCATACCAAGCTGCGCATCCGCGCAGTCTGATTAGGATCCATGTTGTTTTTTTAGAATAGATGAATACAGAATCCCCAAAGAAAGCCCAACATGGCATAATTGAAAATGTTGCAGGCTCGGTTTGATTGAGCCTGTTCATAGACGGTACTAGAAAGTACAAGTTACCGTCCACGCCCCCTAGCACCGGGTTAAGCACAATTCAACATTTAAACATGAAATAGTAAACTTTTGAATCTAGAAACATTCGCAGATGTGTTCAAACCCTATGTACAAATGTACAGATGTACAAACCCTATAACACAGCGAACAGCATGGATCCTGATCAGACTGCGCAGATGCCCAGGCTGGTCTGGATCCATGCTGGTCACAAACCCATTACGTTGGTTTTATCGTGACGCAGCTCATTTATTGAACGTGACATTGTTTTCTATGTTTTATTTGTACTATTGTTGGGATGAAAATACAAATAATGTATGAATTACGGATACGTCTGCATTTAAGCAACATAGCGTATTGTTGCAAACTCAGCATTTTTCTGTGAGCTAGTACCAGGAACTTTAAAACTTGTATCAGTACAACATACTTGGCGCTAAAAATTTAATTGGCTCTTAATACTAAAGACAAAAGTATCCAGTTTAAACAGACTTAAGTCAGATTTTAGATAATATTATATTGATAAAATAACTAAGTCAGTACAATATACTTGGCGCTAATAATTTAATTTGCTCTTTAAACTAAAAAAGTAACTATATAAATGACAAGAATATCCAGTTTAAACAGCACGCAATTGATATAAGAGACATAGTCTCTTATATGGAATAACATAATTTTCTAAAACTAATACATTGTTAAAAGACAGATTTTACATTTATATATATATATATATATATATATATATATATATATGACCGATAAAATAACTAAGTCAATGCATATAAAGCATGTTTTATTCATATTCTTTTAAATAGTCGATTTGGAATTGGGTACAATGTTAGAAATATTATTAAACATTTTTGTTCCTTCAGTCAATATACAATCTCATTTTTGAAAATGGTACAATTTGCCATGAAAATTATATTCTAATATGGATTGTTACGAGCCAGGCATAACGAGAAAGAAAAGCCAGCAACAAACTTGTAACAATAACAAATTTATTACAGAAAAATAATTAAAGAAAAATTAAAGAACAATTTATGTTACAAATACCTGAAGTCCAAATAAAAATATAAATTTCAAATGTCTTATCTGATCCTGGAATGATCTCTTTTTGAATAGCACAGTTAAATCCAAGTTAAATCCAAGAACACTTTAGAATAAATCCCCACAATAAAATCCAAAAGAATAATTTTAACTATTTTAAAATAATCTAAGCTTAATATCCAAGTTGAATAATACTACAAATATATTGATGACTTAAAAGGTAACTGATGACTTAAAAGGTAAAAGTAATGAAAAATGTCTCCTATATATATTAAGCTAAGACGTTTCTAGAATAGTTTTCCATTTTCTACAGTAATCATAATCTAGCAACTTCAACAATAAAGATCATGCCGGAAATTTATATCTAAATATAATGCATGAATGTTCTACAACAGATAAGAAATTTCTAATACATACATGTAGTTTATGTTCTAAAAATAGAACAATGATAATATTATATTGGAAATACCAACTTATATACATGTAATATGTTGCATACATAACAGGATGCTCTTAATCCAATTAAAAACAAAAGGAATGAAGACTCTAAAAAAAGCTTAATGAAGAAAGCCTTTTTATAAACCCTTTTATTTAAGCAATAACAGTCAGGGAAGAGTTACTTCCCTAACCGGATGTGACATAAATGGGGGATAAAACTATGCATGCCGCATAGAAAGTTAGCTTAATTAGTAAAAGTTAAATGTGTAAATACTGATCGTTCACTTATGATTATAACATGTAAAAATTTATGCATGCATACATAAATTCAAAATAAAAAAAAGCGAATATTGAAATTAATTCTCGCTACCACGGATTTACCAATCAGTGAAACAGCGAAATTTCAAAGCAAATATATTTATTAGATGCCAGGATAAAAAGCTAGTAATTTAATCAAATTTTAATATTTTATAAACACCCATACACACTGAAATTGCCTTTTATAAATTCAAATGGCCATTTTCTAGTTTTCTGCGTTATTTTCTGTCATTTAGAAAATTCCGGCGTATTTGTGACAAACCTGAAAATAAGATTGCCAATTTCTTTTAATTAATGATTGTTTTTCAAGCTTTGATAGAATAATAACAGAACGCATTCTGTCAATACTTACTATTTCTTTTTCATTATGCCGTATAAAAATTAATATAATATTTCAAAGAACCAGTGAATGATATAATTTTATACATATTCCGGAAAGAACGAATACCATGTGACATTGACTTTAATAATTTTAGATTAGCAACAGACGATGATAAGATAATTTTGATATTTAAAATCTATTCTTTAAAGACCTTTTCCCAGTAACTTATTTCATAGATAAATAGAGATGTATATATATAATAACGGGCCACTGGGCCATCACATATTAATTAACAGGATACATAATTATGTTGTATATACAAGCGGCACTTGGCTGTGATATCATTAATCACCAGAGTGCATTTTTAGAGATATAACATTACATCAGATTACGTCACTTTTGTTAGTTGTCAAAATATTTATGGTTAAAATTTTGTTTTGGATCATCCTAGGGACTTTATTAGTCATGCCTTCAAATTTGATACTCGATCCTGAGTCGTACCAACTGGCACAGTCAAAAATACGTAAAATTATAATTCAGTTAAATAACGAATTTCTGTGAACGTGTTTCACAACTTCTTTTTGTTGTTTTTTTTTTTTGTGATTTTTTAAATATTATGATATTAAGCTGAGTATGAATTAAAAGCATCAAGTTGAAAATATTACATTACCATCTTAAATATATTGGTGTGATGTGCGATTTTTTGAGAGTGCATTTTTTGCCGACAAAAATAGTATACAGTCATGTACATTAAAAGAATTTTTACTTTTTATGCCTTTAAATTCTTTTTTGAAATTACATAGACTTATATTGATTTCATTTCTTTGTTTTAGTAATGCTTAAATCAAAATGATTTTTAATAAACCAGTATGTTGCAATTAATTATCACGCAGCCGTTTTTCGAAACAACAGAATCCTTACATTTTTGAAACTCAAAATATCTTTTGGGTATTGTATATTAGCAGAGACATAGATACATTATCTATATCTCTGGTATTAGCAAGTTAGTACGATTTAACTGCCTGGTAAAATTTTCATTTTTAAGAATCTAGCGAAAATGATAATCATGATTAGTTACCCAGGACTATGGTCTACTATTAAAACAAATCGTTAACCATATTATATAGTAAACATGTTTATTTATTTCACTATCCTTTTTATGTAATATCTTATATATCTTATGTAATATCTTATTCAATTACACAAAATTTTGGCAATTTCAGTCTGCCAATCTTAAAAGGGAAAGGATTAAGATCTTTATATCCCTCTGCTATTGTACTTAATCGTATTGGCATTGTCCACCGTAAGTCCCCAACGACGTCATCCAAGGGCGACAACTTGAATACGGTCTTAAATGAAAGGGTCTATACCAACAGATTAATTAAAAATATATAAAGAACTTATATAACCAATGCCATGATATTATATTTGAAACAATCATTTGCTTTATGTTTTGTGGAACAGTACCAGCATGTTTCTTCTAAACGAAGATTTTAATATAATCTCAATATTGAATATTGATTAACTTTTATTTTCTGAATGAATATTAATAAGATAATTCCTATTATATGTGAATTGGTCGTTTTATCTTATTATTCCTATAAAGTAAGAAAGATAACAATGTACTTTTTTTCTCATTCACTATCTAAAAAAATGCATTTGCCGTAAAATTATTATCACATAAACCACGGAGATCATATATATTTGCACACACAATGTCTTGTATGCATCAAATATTTTTTTCAAAACATAAATATTGCGTCACGGTATAATGACGTCATAAGATAAACATTTTATAAACGGTTATCTGTCAAAATGACTTAAAATCACTAACAAAGCATGAAATTAATAGAAAATGAATTTGTTTTGTACGTTACGCCAAATCAAATTTTATTCACTCAGCTGTTATATTTCCTCATACATGTATACATTCAGTTAAATATATATTTTTGATACGGTCATGTTTACGAGTTATCAAGCTAGTTCATCTTAAGATAAATCCGTAAAAAAAAGATTAAATGCCAGAGAAAGAAAAGAGTCACCACCATAATTGGTGGAAAACGACTGCCGATGCGCATACAAAGACTTCTTATCATACATCACTTTCATTTTTAAAGCAGCTGACCTCAATATTAAAGCAGAAAAACTTCCGTCTTGCTAATATTTCACCCCCACCTCAAAAAATTATATAGTGGAGAGAAATCGAAATGACAATTCAAAATGTTCATTTTTAACATTATTGCTTTGAAAACAAACAGTTCACTTTTTCAATAATTGGAAATACCTTCTTATATTTTACCACGAAATTCTTTCATCCGGTTTTTTTCTAGTATCAAGTGATCGTACAGGACATATCGCGACCTGTATTCCGGAACGCACGGAATCCGGGATTTTATCAAACATAAAGGAATACGAATAACTGCTTTTGTTTTTATATTTGTAGTAATTCATGGCACTAAAAATTAAATTGATGAATTATTTCATATAATATGATGACCAATTTATCGATTTAACCTTTAGCTTGAAATGTGATAGGGGCATACTTAATGACGAAAATTGATAAACGATCCCGAGCATACTGGAAACCGGGATTTTTCTAGATCACTGTTGTGACACGTGACCGCATTATATGAATTATCTTTTCCTTTTCATATTGGCTACTGCGTTAGTGACTAGTAGGTTATGGAAAACAAAACCCCGATATATATTAACGTTTCTGTCAACATTCTTTCTTTAAATAATGTGTCGGTAATGAAGGATTTATACAATAAACTTAACTGGATCAGTATTTTCCATTTTCTTAAAATTTTATTTATTTTTTGTTTCATTTTACCATATGTTGGTGAAAGGTTTTAAAACGTTACAGACATAAATTTCATATCTATTATTTGAAATTTGGTTTTGCAGTATTTGTATCACAGTGATACACATACAATGTATTGCTTTTAGTTTGAGTATTTGTATAAAAGCAAAATGAATATGAATGTCAAGTTGTTTTCAAGAAAATACATCTGCTGTTTAAACACGATCGCAAAGGAATATAGCGGAAAGCATGTTATTCAATCGTTTTGGCTTAACAAAAACATCATATAAACCAAAAATGTGAGTTGCTGTTTTTAAGCAGTTTGACTTTTGACTTATGAATCCCCCTAAAAATAAATAAATAAATAAATAAATAATAAGTTATACAAAATAAATAAATAAATAAATAAAAAGAGAAATAAATTAAGAGACCTTGAAGTTATTATTATTATTTTCTAATATTATTAAGAGCATACTTTAGTATATCTTAAATGTTCAGAATCTGTTTTTTTATAAACTGTATTACAAGTACACTCTTTCTGATTCAAATAGCAGAATGGACATGATGTAATTAAAACATGTCTAATGAGTAACATACGTGAAGTCTGTTTGAAGTACTCGTGTACTCCATTTAATACCTGATTTGGTTTAACATACAGACAAAAATAACATATTATGCCCTTGAGAAAAATGCATTGTCTTTCTACAACTAAAAGGTATGTTCCAATTCACACAAATGGCACACCAGAGGGTTAATTATCAAATTAAGGAAGCCAGACCGTTATTTTGAGGCTTTAGTTGACGCCATTCAGCTATGTGTAAATGAAGTAGAAGATTTCGTGTGGTATTAACTGATTGACAAAACCATTATATTTTGGTTTATCACTATATAGGTTAAAATAAAACAGAATGATTTTATGTACTTTATACAAGATTAAATCTGTTCTTTATGATTTGTTTTTGAAAATAAAATTGCGGCAACAACGCGGAATTAATAAAAACAAGTTTCACGTTTATCCTTGTTATATCCGCGGCTTTGATAACATTCAAATTTATTAAAACGTTTATAATATATACCTTAAACAGGCAAGAGAGATAAACTCGACTAGAATAATCATTTCAGGTAATTCTTGATCATTGCTTCATTATGTCGGGTAATATGATTGATTTAAAATCACTATTCAATATATCGCAAAGGCAAACTATATCAGATCCAACTGTGTATACATATGAAACGAAAAACAATTTTAAACTTATTAATACGATTGTATCTGAGGGGGATTGATGATTTTCTTTAAAGCTGCACGCCTCCAGATGAGCTTAAATATTTCAAGAAAATGAAAATTGAGAAAAATGAACTAATATTTCAAGAAGGAAAAAACAATCAGGATCAATGTTAAAGTTTACAGGTTATTGGTGATTTAAGACTGATTTTGCAGTATTGTATCACCATATTTCTACTGCTTTACTAACGCAGTATAGATTTTTGCACATTTTGACTTCTTTTTTGTTATTTGCATGGATTGTAATTGCCAATTGCAATACGTAAATAACTTTATTAGGTCACCTCACAATATTTTACTGTCAAATACATTATCAAAATTTTCATGAAATCTAACATGAATTTGGAGGCGTGCTGCTTAAATATTTCGCTTGCCAGCATCTTGATCATCTCCGGATATTTAGTTATCACTTGACATTTCGTTTTAATGCATTGAATTCAAATTTGTTTTAAATTGAATTTCTTTTTTAATTTTATTCAGCCCATATGCCTGCATCGAATAATGTCTGTCGAATGCAGTTAATCATTTGTAAATACTGAGTTATACTGGTAACTCTCTTTTGAAAATAGTCTAACAATGGGTGTAGAAAATTTGTTATTTGTTTCCAATTTAAATAGATGTTTACATTTTATAATATTTTCAAGAAAAGAAGATGTCACGAAAAATCGTGCCATGGTGAACCAATATGTTTCCCATCACGAAATAAATGTGCATGTTGACGGGGTTCCTTTTGATTTTTATATAAATGTCGTTAACAGTATCTTAGACTTATATTTTTCCAAATTCAGTTATCAAATTCATGTGGAATACAAAAAAAAAAACAGTTGAATTTATCTTGAAACACCATATAGTAACGAAATTTCAATTTATTTTCGCAATGTAAAAGAAATGTAAATACTGAACGACTGAAATCTTCTTTTTAAGTAATACACAAGGGTACATGTAAGTTTCATATGTTTCACTAACTTACAGATACCAACTGCTCTCTCTCTCACTCCCTCTCTCTCTCTCACTCGTGATTACACATTTGCAACGTTAATTACAGAGTTTTTTTATTGTGTACCATTTAGGTTCTGTGCTAGGTGTTTAATATTAATTTTAAATCAAATTATTAAATATTGTTCACAATCATACACAATTTACACGGTCATCTTTAGCTTGACATTTTTGTTCAGTGTTAAAACTGTGAACCTCTAGATGAATCAAAATCAAACTAAGATCCATGTATAGATTATAATTGTCACTCACATTGAGAATTAAAGTTCTGCTATAAATACATGATATAAAATAAAACAACTACAAAAGAACTAACATAAGAAAATAAAGCATCAACAACAAACAACAACACAACTTATAAAGATGTAAAAACATGGCAAAAAGATTCCGTGAATATAAAATTCTGATGGGAATTAGGATTTCATGTAATGAGGAGATTATAAAAAAGACTCTCAAGAAAAAAAAAACATTCCAATCACGAATGATTGCTACCAATTGTGTCTTTTGTGTAACTGATTTATATTCATTGTTGTACACACTTGGCAGTTTTCAAAACTTCTTTGATTTGCTGATACAATGTACAAACGGCACATTGCAGTTCAAAACTCTTAGTATAGTAATGATATTACCATTTATTCTTTATGGGTGTAAGTGTATATTAGAAAGACCGACAGTTATGCAGTCCTATTTATGACAGGAACATTTTATTTTTATTTCTTAAAAGTAAACATATTTATGTCATACACAATTTGAATTTCATGATATCATTCTGTTTCATCACTTTTAAATGTCTTCAATATTATAGTTGTTTCCAAAATTGTTTAATTTTCGAACAAATCGATGACCTAATTTGTTAGCAAGATGTAATATAAAGCATCTAGATCTATAAATTGTATTTGATTATGTAGCATGAAAAAACACCCACTCTTTTCAGATGAAAAATTTAAGTAGAGTGTGGAATTTATTGAAATTTAAAATAAAGGTTTTGAAATGTGTAAACATTCAATCCAAACCAAATATTAATTTATGAAACTTGTATCAGATGATTAAGTAATTATTTTTACGCAACGCTGATAAAAATAAAAACATTCTTCGAGAAAAATATTTTTTATAGTTGTGAAAACCTTTTGTAAACATGTTAACTTTTATTTTTCCATAAAAATCAACAGCACTATCTTCATATGTAACTGAGAAAATTTAAGGTTCCAAATAATTTTAATGGTGTAAATTTTCTTTTATTATTCTATTTCTGTAAATGAGATTTTTTTCCCAAAAAATCGAATGTTGCCTTTTTGCTTATCACTAATCCATTAGTTACATCTACAATTTTGTAAAGAGTAAAACATAATAACTCAATGTTTTCTTTTTGTTTTGATTATCCATTTTAATTTTCTACACGGTATATTTGAGAAAATTGAAAATGTTTAAATTAATGTGTAATCGGCTATCGCTTGTGCTACACTTAAAGAATTGTACAGAATTTGTATAATTCAAAAATCGGCAAAAGAAATGTGATATATTATATTTGACCTCTAGAATAACTGATCATGCCTGGCAAATTTACAGGATTGCGTTTGTGTGTGAAAAATCTGATTAATATTCCTTTTCATCTATGGTATACCCAAGTTATTTTTCGGGATTGTCCAGTTTGTACTTCGATATGATAAACAGCAACTTTATCGTGAAGAAAGTCGGAGGATAATCTCTAAACAGTTGTGTCTTGTGCATTATTAAAATACTGTACTTGATCAGGTACAATCACATACGATAGTATTGTACGTCTTTTTTCACACTAAACATATGCATTATTTAACACGAAACTGGTTTGTATGATAACACAATAAGTTGAAAGTTATCAAGCGTCTTGGTACATACTGTGTGGCCAGTTAAGCATTCAGAGTTAAAAGATATAACATTAATTTGAATAGATTATTTAAATCTTTCTATTTACATATGATATCCTAACATTGTCCATAAAGAGTTCCGTTGAAAATCTTGTATTTTAAAGGAATATAGCTTTTATTTAAAGATCAGCTAAATAAATGACTGAAAACCTTTTTATGAAAGGTAATAGTCCAAGAGATGGCGGGGTTTTATTGCAATTTACCGTATCACCAAAAGAAACATTATCATTATAAAACATATTGTTTGTAGTTTCTAAAAACCCATTTCTTAAGTTACGCAGCCCGGGCAAAAGTACAAAAATTCAAGATGGCCGCAAATATGGCCGCCATAAATTACAAAAAAACATATATTTTTTGTTTCTTGACTTTTTACATACAGATTTTGTACAAAGTAGTTTTGATTGCACAATATCAGGAAAAATATGGGTAATTTATGTCATTATTAAGCAAAAATGACAATTATATGACAAACTTAAAAATTATCACTATCAATTTACCAAAAAAGTGGTAAAAAATAGCATTTTTTGACAATGTAATGACTTTCGTTTTTCCGTATTAAAATAATATATATGAAATTGTGTGTATTTTATCAATTTAACATAGCTTGACAAGTTAAGCATAACAAATCATTATCTGAGTATTAATGATGTAAGAGTAGAACTTCAAAAGTGGGTGGGGTAAAAATACCAAAAAATATTTAAAATTACAATGTTCCCAAATCATGCCTTTACATTATAATTTCAGTTTAATGTATAGGAAATTGTGTTTTAATCTTAAGGTATTTGTCATTTGAACATTTCTTGATAAGTTAAGCATAAAAATTCATTACCTGATTATTTATCACAGATGAGTACAGCTTCAAAAGTGGGTGGGGTAAAATAACCGAGAAAGAAAGAGGGAAAAAAGAAGAAAAAAATCAAAATTATTAAGCTTCTAAAACTTGCCTTTACTTTACAATTATAGTGTAGTTATCATGTAATTGAATTTTGTGATAAAAAATATAAAGATTGTTTTACATTAAGGAAGAAAGAAACATCATGTCATCGCAATTTAAAATTATCACAAAAAATGATACCGAAACACATTTTTGAGATTTTGTTGCCTTAAGATATACCGTAGAATGAAATTACGTCAAAGTTGTCTGTCTTTTATCAGTTGATTATAGCTTGACAAGTCATTAAAAGTATTTACCTTATCATATTTCTTAGAATAGAGAAAACAGAATCCCTAAACACAAAGATGGTGAAATTTTAAATTTAGAAACATCCACATATGTGTTCATACGGCGGTTATCATGTATGGAACCTCCAATGTGACACAGTAGTGTCATTCCATGAAAAGCGGCGTATGGTCCCCAAGTACAAGAAGCTGCGTGAGTTTTAAAACTCGGTGGGGAAAAATAACACCATTAAATATAATGTTCATCAACTTGCTTTCTTTGTTCTGTAATATATGTTTTACAATTATGTGATGGCATTTTATATGTTTTGAAAACAAAAATATTGTACGGATAAATACTTTTTGAAAATATTTTTTATAATGTTCTTCCAGCAAAATTTGTAAAAAAGGATATTCGATCTCATTACATTTTAATTTAAACTTTAGTTTTGGTTGACACATCATCAATATTATTTTAACTTTGACTACTATATTATCTAACATGAAAGAAAAGAGAAATGGTTATTGTCATTGATGAAAGGAGCATTTATTAATTAATGTTGTGCAAATATCATACTGAATAAAATCACAGTCATAGAAAATTGCAATAGTGGATAGCAAAAGGTATTTAAGCCTTAATGGACACATTAATTAAACTTAAAACACAATTTAAATACATATATTAATATAAGTATACATTGTAGATGCATTAATACATTCTGCACAAAAGAAAACAGTCAATTTCAATACTTAAAATAAAAGCAGCATTTTATGCCCCTCCCCTACAAAAAATTGAGAGGAATTATTATTTGTACAGTGCCATCTTCCATATTCCTTACTTTGAGTGTGGTCCATACCTTTGCATATTTTGCATAAATTGTGCACTGATGGTCATGTCATGTCAATAATTATGTCAATTCTGGATGGATTTTTGAAATAACTTAATAAAAATGTTTTTGACATTTTACCGATGTGTCACATTCAAAAATCAAGTCACACTTGTACTTCCATATTCATAATATGATTAATAGCTGGAGTTGTCTTTCCAACACATTGTCTTTTATGGATGATTTTTTTACAATTATGCATAACTTTTTTTTTTACATTGATCTGATGTGTATCACGCTAAAACAAGATGTGTTGCTCAAAGTCACCTCTAATTTTTCATTCTATGCGTTGATACTCTTTTCTGGTCACACAGATGTGTTGCATTTTAGTGAACAAGAAATATTCAAGTCTTTGGCTCAAAGGTGAAGGTCATACTTGTCATAATTTGTACATAAATTTGTAAATCTTTGATAGATTTTTGAAATATTATGTGTAAACATGCTGCTTATTAAATGGATCATCATCATCATCATTATCTCCAGATCTCAAATATCATCTTCATCATTTATAAAGCATCATGTCAGGTAATATTTGATTTCCTTTCAACCACTTCATTTCATATTGTACGACCTCAAGATGTAAACTATAATTATGACAATATTTCCAAATTTATACAATATAATCTGAGAGCTTAGGTTTCTTGCTATGCAGGTAATATGCAAGTACACTTTTTATAGATAGATTTAGAGCATGATAACAACAACAAAAGAAGGTTAATAAATGTCATATAATTAAGTCAATCGTTATGTCCATCTGTAGTATGCCTGCCTAGCTCAATGAGAGAGCATTAGATAAGTAATCAAGGAGTCACTTGCTTGGTCCTCAGACAAAGTAAATTCCTCTTTGAAAATAGATCTCTCATCGCTTATTCAAATATCATAAGAGATAAACAGGGGTCACTTGCTAAGACATTTGCTACTTAACTATCAAGGAAATCCGGTTAGGTGGATCGAAAGCCGAAATAAGACCAAAACATTTGTTATAGAACGCCAAATTTATGTTTCACCCATTGTTTTCTTATTAGGGCACACACATTCTGTTACTCGTGGGACCATACGCCACTTTTCATGTACTTGCTGAAAAGAGTCACATTGCCATGCCTCCAGATTAACACATCAGCGAATGTTTCAAAATTCAAATTTTTCTACTTCATGCTAAAGGTTGAATTATCCTTGAGGAGGTGCTTGGGGCTGTGGACGGTAGTTTGCACTATCCAGTACCATCCATAAACATGCTCAATAAAACCAAGTCTGCAACATTTTCAATTTTACTGTTTATTGGAAGTTCTTAGGGATTGTATTTTTTCCTTATTCACACCTGCAACTTATGCCAGACTTGCATTGTTTAGAATAAATATGCTCAAAATCGTACAAGCAGATAGAATGAAAAACGAAAGCTTTAAGAATACACAATATGGCACACTTACGCTCGGTTCGATTACTAGTATGACAGCAGTGATATATGCAAGCTTCTAACAACGTCCTCCATGCAAATTTCAGTATTCAAACAAAAATGTTGTGAAATTACACTAGTGAAACTTAAAATTTTAAACATCCATAGACAAGTTCATAAGACGGGAATCAAAGGATCTTCAACGTAACCATTGCGCCACTCCATGAAAAACAGTGAATGGACCCAAGTAAAATAATTCGTGTAGCCTTAGTATGAAAATTGTGTTGAACTAGATAGTTAAAAAAAATATATAGGGTTATGAAGACTTAATATCAGAAAAAAGCCACCAAAGGAGAAATCTTAAGTCAGGCAACACATCCTTAAGGGTGATATTCAGTATTCACGAAAGAATACTAGAACCACCCAACGGGAAAAGAAGTCAAAAAGAAGAAACTAAAACTATGCAACACAGCAATGTTATTGTGCTGAACGATTTTCAATGATCAAAAATATAACATCCCAGATTGATCAAACTGCCAGGAGCTGATGCATCATTGTTGCCATCTACACAGTCAGTGCTCAGTCTGATTTTGAAACACTCCCAAAGTACTGACATTTAAAATCTTATTTCTGCTGAATAGTGAGACAACACATAGCATAGCTAGTGGATCTGAAGGAAACAGCGACTATGTACTTATAAATGTAAATTACAACTAAATGCTGGTCGGTAACCGTTGCTTTGTGTGAAAATTGTTGCTTTTAAAATCGACTTTTGTAAAGAATGTATTAGTGTATAATTTCAAGATGTATGTATTCCTGTGACAAGTATTGATAGCTTAAACATGTTTTAACTATTTGGATGTTTTGTGTGCAGCAACATTTACAACTTTTGCTAAACTTATTCATATATGATTGCCAATTTTATAAATGACAATACTTCTTACCTTTGTCAAATTTAAATATGATGATGTGTTTATATCAAATTTCACAACTTCACTCTCACAAAATGCATCACAGATACATCATGGTTCTTGATTAATATATAAGTGTGTCTTTTGATGTTTTAATGCACTTTTTCTTAATTGTAATTATGATGCAAAATTTCTTACCTTTATCAAAGGCACATTATGCCTCAAAAACAAATAACTTTAATAAAGGTTTATTAAGAGAATGTTAGATGTTTGTAACCTTAATAAAATAGCTATAAATCTAAAATACTTTGTAGTAAATGTAGCAAAATGAAAGCAAAGTAGTATTTTAACTTCCTTCCATACAAAATACTAATTCACAACAACTATACTTATTGCCAAAATGTAGCAGATAAAATAGTTCAGGTGACTGGCCAGTGAGTAACGATATGGATAACATAAAACTATACCAAACTTTAAAAAAAAATCTTAGAGAAAGGAAGATAAAAGCTTTTTTGAGGCATAATGGGCCTTTAAGAAAAACATAATCAATGACAGGTGTTATAAACATGTAACAAAATTAATAAAATTACATTTTTTTTGTAGAAAGGACGTAATAAAAACTGTTTCTGCCCGTAAGAGTACGTTGTATAAGCATCATGATGTGTTCAGGTTTAAGTTCAATTTTATCTAGTGCTACTCGAATCGCGACAATTTCAATTAAAGCACACTTACATCTATTTTATGTTACAAAGATGAAACAAAAGTTACCAAAATACAAGTATGTTGTTTTTATACATTTTTGTGTGAATTAATTATGATAAATAAAACATTTAAATGATGTTTTTTCTTAATTGATTAAAGAATTTATATACTGAAATTTGAAAATACTTGTATTTGCTAAACAGCCTCTTTTTTAAACATAAAATAAACATCTTTTTGAGTACACATATACAAGATATACACTATAGATAAACACAGTATAAATACATAACGTCATTATAACTGATGTATTTTAGTAAGGACCATATTAACTTGACCAACAATAGGGAGTACAGCTTTCCAAACTTTTTTATTCAAAAATATTCAGTAAGAATTTTGTAGATTTCACAAAAATATCTGCAATAAAGGTGTTTTACCAAAATATGACTATGCTAGGTACATTGATAACATAATTTATTGATAATAATTGTCAGAAAATGACAAAACATGACTATTAAACAATAAAAAGTAAAAGCATGTTCTATTAGCACTTTTTAATTTTGAAAGTGTTTTGTCGGACCCATTTTTTAACTCTATCCCTCTGTAATACATTATCTTGTAATGATTTTTATGCCAAAGTAATACAGCTTTAATCAGCTTAAACAACTCTAGCACAAATCTACTTTGTGTCAAAAAGATATACTAAAAGGCAACAAAATGCAAAAACTGTGTTTTTTTACCTGTTAAATTTTTGGTTAATTGTGATAATCTTAAAGGTTGCTATGACATGATGTTTCTTTTCTTCTTAAATGTAATACATATTTATATATCTTACCACAAAATTCAATTAATATATGGTTATTGCACTAAAATTGTAACATAAGGGCAAGTTTTGGGAGCTTATTAATTTTGATCACGCTTTCTTGGTTTTTTTTTTACCCCACCCACTTTTGAAGCTGTACTCTTTTGTTATAAATGCGTCAGGTAATGAATTTTTATGCTTAACGTATCAAAACAAAGTTCAAATGATAAAGAACATACAATTAAAACACAATTTCTTATACATTAAACTGAAGTTATAAAGTAAAGGCAAGTTTTGGGGACATTGTAATTTAATTTTTTTTTTCGGTAATTTTACCCCACCCACTTTTGAAGATCTACTCTTACGGCATAAATGCCCGGAAAATGATTTTTTTATGCTTAACTGGTCTAGCTATATTAAATTTATAAAGTACAGACACTTTCAATGCATTTTCGTTTATATTGTGTAAATACAGAAAAACGAAAGTCATCATATTGTCAAAAAATGCTATTTTTTAACACTTTTTTGGTAAGTTGATAGTGATAATTTTAAAGTTTGTCATATAATTGTCCTTTTTTACTTAATAATGACATAAATTAGCCATATTTTATCTGATATTGTGCAATTGAAACTACTTTGTACAAAATTCGTATGTAAAAAATCAAGAAACAAAAATTATATGGTATTTTGCAATTTATGGCGGCCATAATGGCGGCCATCTTGAATTTTTGTACTTTTGCCCGGGCTGCGTAACTTAAGAAATGGGTTTTTAGAAACTATAAACAATATACTTTATAATGGCAATGTTTCTTTTGGTGATACGGTAAATTGCAATAAAACCCCACCATCTCTTGGACTATAAAAAGAATAAAACCGTTTTAAGACAATATGTTTTGATTACGTTCAGTCTATATACGAGTAGTAATAGCATTAATGTAATATATGCTAACAATCGCTATCATATTCTTACTATGAATGTTTGAAATGAAACCAGGGTTCTTGGCCACACAATTATATTACTGATATTAAGAGCTCAAAGGTAAAATATCTTAATGTTGTGTTATGATGTTGGAAAGCAGACAAATTATATATATACTCAGTCATATGTATGCTATTTATTTATGAAATGTTTGATTTATTTCTTGAAATGTTTGATTTGTTTATGTACTGACAAGAACAATATTTTTGCTGCAATAAAGACGGATTTCAAACCTTTGATTTACTTACAGATAAACTGTCATTCAGTACGTACACCATGCAGCCTTTTTAAATTTATTTTGAGACTATTGGTCGTCATTCGTATCGACAAAATGAAGGAATACCGTTTCCATTTTTTCCGTAAAAGATATTTACGCTTGAAATTATCCATTTGTGAATAAAAACTGATTATTTAAAAAAAACAAATAACAGACGTATTTTTGGCGTTATTATTTGAACTGTGAACATTTCAAATTATTGTTTAATTGTACTACAGAACCGCCTCCGTGGTCGAGGGGTTAGAGTCGATGACTTCTAATCCAGTTACCTCTCTGGCTTGGGTTCGATCCCCGGGAGATGCTTTGGCATGTAAGCGCGATGGAAGGTAGTCTACATGAAACAAACAAAAAAAAACAAACACTTGTACTACAGTATGTTAAGAAATAAAGCTGTTATTATGTCATTGCAGCTTAAACTATTTAACTCCGACCTTTCCAATTTGTTTTATTGCATTGAAATATTTATTGTTTGCCCATTATAATCGTCTGGTTATCCAGGGTTTATCAATTTAATAAGAAGGCATTTTCACACAATTTTGTGTACCCTTAGTTTACCTGTATATCTTTTTTACATTTCGGAAGGAAAGATATAATATATGATCATTGCTATTTAACAAACTCAACCAAACCGACTTTGCTATATTCATCTCTCTTGTACCAGAAAATTATTTGCATTAGAAACACACACTATTTTGAAATTGTCACAATGAACACGAATCATTTTGACAGGACCTGCAAATTATTATTTTACACAGAACAATTCAGCAATTATAATTCTTTGAAATGATATAAAACAACATAAAATGAAGATATTCGCTTTAGTATAAAAATTGGTCATACAATTCTATCAATTCAAAACATAAATGATTAACATATTGATGTTGTGGACGATTACGTCATACATGATAAAATCTTATAAAAGATTATTGAAAACTGCCATACTTTTGGCCGACAGTGGAAAGCAAATCAAGATAAAAATAAATGAACACCAGGAAGTGGATGGCAAATATGTTGCAATATATATGCAAATACATGTATTCAATTAAAGTCATGTTATTTGGTCAATATTAAAAGATGCGAAGAAAGTGAAAAAACGTTTGGAACTGATAATGAAATATTGGATATAGATTTGTCCTGAAGAATTTTATCTTGTTTCGTCAATTCTGTTATGATTAAACAATAAACGATAACATGCCATTAAGTTTCCTAATTCTTTGGTTACGCCCTTTATTTGTAGCAAGCTTTTGCTCAATTGAAACATTGTTACAAAAACCCTTTATAATATAGACTGTTTTTGTTTTATTACTGGAAACGTAGGATAAATTTAACTGTGCAAGATAAACAATCTACATTGTCTCTTTATTTTGGTTCGAGATTGTTTTTCTTATTAATTTGCAGATTTTGTTCGCTTTTTTTTCGTAATTTATTCATTTTGAAGTATGGGATATGACAGTCGATGACGAAATTTGATTAAGGGAAAGATACATCAAACTAGATTTATTGATGATTAAGAAATCTCGCTTTTACAGGACGCGACACTACATTATTTTTTTCATTTATTTTTTAAAAGATTAAACAAACTTTGCACGTTATTTAAATTGATTGTGATGACCTTATATTCGGGAATAACTACCTTATGTGCTATCCGGGCATGAACGAGACATGGTTGTTAATACATTTTAATGTCAAGCATCTATTTAATTGAATTTGTTTTTTGTAGCATGTACTGAAATATTTAAGAAAATATTTACAAATTTCGAAATAAGATTATACATTTTGATGTTATTAAAGGAAAAAAATGATTTTAAAATCCAATAATTGAATGTTGATATTTGAAATATCATTATATGCATGTACGTTTTTGGGATGGAATTATTTTAGATAAAATCTAAGTGTCAAATTTATTTATTTAACGATTTGCTTTATAACCTACTATATGACTGTCATGGAAAGTTATACAAATTCATCTTCAAATACTAAGTTATGCAGTATAATTAGGTATGCTAAAATATTTTATAAACATGGGGAAAATAGGTGTGATCCTCTGGAAGCACTGAATTTGCAAGTAACAGACTCAGATTAATTCAGTCTGTTTAAAAAGAAGAGCAACATATCTTACATCCCTTTAACTACCACACCGCATGGAAAAAAACATATGCACATCTTTTAGCAAATTGCATATTATTAGATGCACTAATTATCATTATTGCTAATATGCATAGCAGCCGTTGCATACTGAAGACATTAAGTTATACAGCTAAAGCACATATGACCATTACTTAAAAATTAAAAAGGTGCCCTTAATCATTCGTAAAGCTTCATTATATAAAAATCCCAATTCTTAAGTATTTTTTCGATCTGTCAAAGGAGCCTTAAAAGAAAAAACTTTTTGAAAAATACAACTTATTGCATTTTGCACGCTTAATAGGTTATCAAATAATATAGATAGTGGCAATAGAAATTATATAAGAAATCATGTTAATATTTTAAAATGTAGATATTTCTTTCTCAAAATGTTTATTTCAATACGTTTTCACAGTTGTGATTGATTCATTTACAGCATTATACATTGGACATTTAGAGTTTTACGTCTTATGAGGCGTTAATTGTGCACCAAGGTGCAAAATATGATCCGTTCCATTATTATACGTATTTAGAGATTACATGAACGTTAGCGATTTTACATTTGACACAGCTATAAAGTCGACCATGTAATATTTATTATTGTGTTAAGAAAATGAAAAAATGAATATGATAACATGTTTATTCTCTGCGAATTTGCAATACCTACTTTGGTGTTTTCTTTCGAAAAAACAAAATAATAGCATATATCTATTATTTTTTTTTTATTAATATTTGTGTTTTTATGTAGTTAGAGCTTTCATTTAACTATGATTACAAAACTGCAAACCTGCACTATATTATATTAACCAAACTGTACAGAAACCCGGTGAACTAATAATACGGAATGTCAAAAGGTTTCTGTTGTCTTTCAATAATAGAGCCAAATTTTATAAACTCAAAAGTCCAACCTAGCAATTTATATAGAGGATATTTGTTTAGTTCAGTGTAAGATCGGAATATATTTCACCGAGTGAGCACCAAAATGTATATGAACTTTTGGTGTTCACAAGGTGAAATATATTTCAATCTTACACTAAACTAAACAAATTTTCTTTTTATTATATGCAAAGAAACGTTTTAAAAAGACATTTAACCTAATACTGAATGAAAAGCGCGCCAAATAATAATATAACGTGACGTCATTTACGACGTCACGTCATTAAGTTGGTTCCCAGTACTGTGCACGCTGGTATTTCACTGAAATAACGTAAGGGGCTTAAATTCAAAACAGTGAAATTATCAAAGTGGTAATTTCACTGTTTCAAACAGTGAAATTACCATTTTTATATCACTGATATATTTCTATAAACCACCGAAAAGCATGTAATAAAAACATTTTATACATGTATTATAATAGAAAAATAATACAACGGCGTGATGCTCATCTGTAAAAATAATTTTGTTTATAAAGATGTTTCTGAAAAGGACATAAACTTAGTTAAGAAGAATTAGACAATTATGAGTATATGACAGACTCTTGACACTGCCTTCTGAAAATAATCACTACCAGTTCCCCATGAGGAAACATGATCGTGGTCCAAGCATAGCCCAACTATTGAATGAAAGAATTTTTACTATTCAACTACTAATATTCCTTATTTTCATGAACGCAAAGATATTTGAAGTCCCTTTAAAGCAAAATATGAATATTTTTTTTCTTTGTTTTTGTTTGTTTGTCACAAAATCCTTATTTCTGGTAAACCAACTGCATTTCACATCGTTTATGTTTCAGAATTATTAAGGTCGTACTATGGTTTTTGTGAGTCAAGATGCTTCTAGAGATCTGGGTCAAAATAATTTATATTCATGTTTTAATCACTTAAAGAACCAAAGTGCTTAACAAGTCGTGTCACGCCAAATAACATTTTAACAGATAAACTAAATACTAAGACATAATTATGTATTCACACGCGAACGCTTTCAGGTTTAACAAGTTCATTATCTGACAAAAAAAGTTGATTTTTCTGACAGAAAGTACGAGCTTGTTTTTAATTGAATATTTAGAACAGAATCATAACTCATATCATAATTATATAAAATTCATTGGTAACACAGTATATGTTCAGATTATGTTTAAAATGCTTAATAAGAACAGAAAACATACAATGTACGTCTTCTAATGATAATAATTGTCGTTTTGTTTGTGAAACATCTCAAACGTGAAAATATTGTATGTACTGGCTACATCTTAACATTTTCATATTTCTATTTTCAGTTGTGTGCTTCTTTGAAGCTTTTACAATCTAGGCTAAACAATTAAATAATATCTTTCATTGCTACACATATGACGATTGACAAGAGAGTTATCAAAGTATCAGAAGCTCTTTGTGGCTGATTCATCAGAATTGAAGCCACCGTTTAACCGTGCGAGATCGTATGAGGCATCTGACTGGTTTGAATTCCTGAAGTATATGCATTCCTTAGCTCCAACCGGTGAGGTGGTTTCACACCAGCTGTTGATTTAAGTTTGTAAAGTGCGAGGTTAGCCAAATCATCATTCCTGTTTTGACGCATATGATCTAAATTGTGTTGGTAGTTGGTCAAAGAAAGCAACAAAATAAAAAACATTTTACAAGATTTACACTTTTTTATCATAATTTTATATGTATTACTTATTCCCAATAGCACATTGAATGAGGGTTTTTTTTTATGTAAGACATGATAACAAAATTGATATTGTTACCCAAGTGCAGTTACGGGCTAACGCTAACTCCTATTGAATTTGATAGTAGTTAATCTATCCCTGCACTAAGGTTACAATATAAAGTTACTTGTGCGATAAGTTTGACCGCGAAATGTTATTTGTAATATGTATTTCGTACATTCATTGGATAAAAAGAATGTTCAGAAATGGTTCTTCAAACATATTTGTTATTAACTTTTATTTTCTTTTATACGATTTGACCGATAATCCCAGGGAAAATTGGGTAATTTTGAATACTTTCTCCATATTATTTTCCTGAAATGTCGGATAAACAGATAGGATAGATAGGAATAGATAGGACATTATTATAACTGTCTTTATTTAAAAGACTAAATGTGACTGTCAATTTTATCTAATGGTTCAACTAACTACTATTTGTGATCGTTGTCCTAAATAAGAGTATGACATAATTGCTTCTAACAATTCTTTAAATGCACAGTCTAATGATATCATAATTTATCTATAAGTAATTTTATGTTCATTGATAATAAGGAACAAGCATAATGTAGGTCGTTATGACATTCTTTCAAGTACAATTACACTGATAAAGTTGTAAAATAGGCAAGCAGGTATGCTTATTTATTGTACTTTATACGTAGATATAAAACGTTGGTATGTTTTCTTGGATAGACTGATTTTTACTTTAAAAATTGCAAGTACAATATTCGTTTCCATGAGAAGATGTACAAACATTGAAATACTAAACTGAATCGTACTTCCAATTAGTAAATACCATATTAAGTCTTCTGTTTCATTGAAATGAGACTTTTTGACGTCAATCAAATCCTTAAAAGGAAGAAACAATATTTTTATCTTCCGCTGTATTAGATAATTTTACGCTTTAAAAAATTCATTTGGAAACTGAACCTGACTATTTCGCAAACTAATTACATATTTCTCGAATGACTATTTATTCACTTGAACCTTAAACAATTCATTTCCTTGACCGGAAAATGAATGAAGCTCGAGGGATATTAATGAAGATGTATAAAAAGAAACTTAATAACATTGTTTCCACTTTCTTAGATTAAATTGTAATCGCACAAAAATTGACACAATTTCAATTTTGTGATAATAGATCAGTTATTTTAAAATTCAGCTGTACAGTATCATGTGTAACACTTATTCACTTAAACACAACTGTGCACATTCCAGTTGAAAAATTCTGTTGCAGAGTCGATTTTCTGCACGTTTGTCCAGTATATGTCCTAAAGTTTAAAATACATTTGACTGATCCTGTCGCAGATTCAATTTGTAAACGTTTCGTTGGTCTTCTTTGCACTTTTTAAGGCCTTAAGCCTTAGTCAAAGGCATGGTCCTTTTTGGACCGCTGATTTGCATAATTTCTGAAACAGTTATTGTATTAGATCATCTTAAATTTTCAAAAGCAACATCATGGAGACAATGCTTAAATCTAAGATTTACATATTTCGATTAATCAACAAGTCTCCTTTCCATATTTTAAGGCCCAAAGCCCTCACCCAAGTAATATGTCCGAAGATGTCCGCGTTGCATGAATGCAATCAAACAAATGTTTAAGCCCGATAAAACCAACAATATACCTTAAATATCTCTCTTAAAATGTAAGACATATCTGAGTCACAGTGCAACCTCAAATAGAGAATTATTGCTTGTTTTAATTGTTTCAACGGTTCCTGGTTTTGAAAAATAAAATTTTAAAATAAATGTATACTTTTAGAATTATACATGTCTATATAATGATTAACTTTGCATATCAGCGTGTCCTTGGTATTGCTTTTGTTATGTCGTCAGTGCCAAAAAAAAATCTGGTTTAACATGTAAATATATTTCTCTTTTGAGAGATTTATGGTCATGATGTCTTCGAAAAGACACCTTTCCCATAGATTTTAATATCAAATATCTTCAACGATCGACATAATTTACATCTCACACGAAAGAAGGGCGTCTATCCTAGAAAAGTATGCATTAAAATTATCTGGTTTTGTATCTTATGAATGTAAAATGTACTTTTAGTTGTGTTTATTAAGTCTATTTGCATAAAGAATGTCACGGGTCATGGTCATTTTTTTATCTAAGCAAGATAAATCTACATTTCAATATATTGTCTTCTTTTGGTAACATATAATAAACTAAATGAATGATCTTTTAATCGGGTTTAAAGATACAGCAAAGACATGATCTTTTAAGATCCATAGATAATGCTAACTGTTGCAATGCTTTAGTTCTTAATCAGCAATAACAAGTAATATTGAAAAAATGAAAGAAAAAAACATGGCGTCAGACACAATTTTTGCATATAATTACTTAAAACAATGGATTGTAAGGAATTTATGTTAAATGTTTGTTAAGAAGCAATTTAAGCAATCAATACACAATGACTTCAAAGGGAATTATTATTTTCATTTTCCTTATTCCTACCATGGATTTCTTTTTTCTTTTTACAGTACAAACATGTGGAACTAAAACTTCGTTGCTTTGCAATATATGTTCAAAATAATTGTATCACATAAATATAGAAACATCATCACTACCTCGGTCGTCAGAAATTAGGATTTATATTTCAAATTTGAATAGCAATTATTACAATTATAGCATTATAATTGTTAACAGAATGAATAAAACGAATTTTATTTTAAATCCTGTTTATACTTCTGTTACAATAATGACTTGTACGATATTATCCTAATATAAGAAGCATATTTATATATCAATACAATTATTCCGAGGTAAAATTTTAACAAAAATGATATCAATGTGTTGCATATTTATTATGCACTTCCCATGTAAGTTTGGTATAACAACGTAGTTTGCCTTTTAAATTACACTGTAAACCCTTTTCAGAAATACATGTGTCAATGCTTTGACGCCGGAGCCCTTAAGATACCTTTTGTATAAATTATTTTTTGATACTATTAGGCAAACGGAAATAATTTTCTTTCAGTACAATGACCAAATGAAGGACCAGATTTATGGTGTTTATATATAGATTTGTATATCAGCCTCGTGCAGTTACTAACTTACTAAGAAAGAGTCCCTTGATACGAATAACGAAGACAAATAACTTTAAGGTTCAATTAAAATTCCCTATCTTCTACGCGTTGAACAACATAATTTGTAATTAATGTGTTTAAATATATTGTTGGGTTGCTGATGAAAAGTGAAAGGAACTTACAGAAAAAAAACTTCCTTATGTGTAGTCTTTTGAGCACTAAAAATCGGAAGAAGAGGCCATATATTGGTGATGCTAGATACATTCTTCACCATACCTGAAGCTTGAACATAAATTCAGTATCTAACGTAACGAAAAAATAGTATGATGTCGTTCGTGCAATTACAAGTGTTGCCCCGAAGAAACAGGATATGTGTGTTCTTATCGAGGATGAAATTTAACTTTGACAAGAGGCCATATACTAGTATAATGAATACTGTATGTAACAGACATATTTCAGAAACTGTCAGACAATACTTAATGTTCAACAAACAATATTTAAGGTTCAACGAATGATATATAACACTCAACAAACAATATGTAACGAGGCAATTTAAACAGGAATATCTTGCACTGTACAAAACAATACTTAACTTGGTCTTATAACATGCAAGTAAAACTTATAAAAATGTTCTTCTTATATAAGAAGAAGAAAAAACAAGATAAATGAACTTTGCCACTGGTACAACCCCCTTAGTGAAAACTATTTTTGATAAAAGATTGGAGAATTAGGTGTCGATCTTAGCTGATGGAATCATTCTTCAGATGTACTTTTTGTTCAGATATTGCCATTGTAGTACCTGTAACTAGATTTGTATTTCTACAGTATAAAAGGGCGACTTAACACTTACTTTTGTCTCCAAAAGCACTATGATTAAAAGTACCTATCAAACATGGTCAAAACATGACCAGCTGAATTAGTAATATAAAGAAATCGCTGTTAGTATGTTTCGTTAATATTTTATTTATCTAGATATGTAAGTATACATTCAACATTCAATTTGGACTAAACTGTATGTATATGTTTAAGAAGATTTAATCATATAAAATTATGTTTATATATCTTTCAACAAGTAACAAACATGATTTCAAACTTGAAATGTCTTGAGATGTCCTTTATACATTCAAAGAAAAATGGTTTTAATAAAACATGTTTCAGTTTTATTTATCAAAAAAATATAACATTTTTCTGTATTGTTTAAGAACATTTTAATGGGTGTAATTATAAAAAAAATATGGAAATGCATATACTTTAATTTTCTTAATACAATACGTTAAAATTTCAACGAATTGACTGTTCCAATTGTTACAAAAATAAATTTCTGATAAGCTTTGACCTTAATATTAATTGTTTTAAAAGACTTTGCATTATCCATCCAAGATGTATGTCAAGGGATGGTAGTAGATTATTCATTTATATTTTTATTCAAAGCATGCATGCCTATGTGGAAATCCTTTTCTTTGAGATTTGATTACTTATTAATTACCTTAAGATATCGTGTTAATTGGAACATACTATCTACCAATATTAAGTTTTAAAGGTTTAGTTTTAAGTGTAAAAAACCCTTGTTATTCTTATACTATTATAATTTTGTTTGTTTTGGATTTTACGTCAAATCGACACAGTATAGGTCATATCGCGACGTTCCAGCTTTACTTGTGGAGGAAGACCTCAGGCGCCCTTCCGTGCATTATTTCAGGCACGAACGGACAACCGAGTAGAAAAAAAGAACCACCGACGTTCCGTAAGCTAGCTGGATAGCTTCCTCACATGTAAGAATCCAAAGTCCCTGTCGGGATTCGAACCCACAGCGGTGAGGGGCAAGTGATTCGAAGTCAACGACCTTAACCACTCGGCCACGGACGCCCCTTACTATTATAATGTCATCCTTGTTAAAATGCCATCAATATCTTAAAAAAGATCTTAAAGAACGTAAGACGGTTATGTCTGTTGCAGGAATAGAAACAATTCAAATCTTTTATGGACAAGTTTTGTTAGACTTGGCTCGAATGGATAATGGAGTGCTGGGAAACGCCCTTCAAGGAATTGTACATGACAGGTTTATTGATAAAATAAAAATATAAAAACAATTCACTTTGCATAAACATCCATGTATGTACAATGTATCCATAAAAATAAGTGTTAAACATTTGATTTATACTACCATTCCTAAAGTTAATTTGTATTCCCGAAGGAAACATTGTTCGAGGAAAGTAACAGCCCGTATCTATGTTTGTCCAGACGTTATAAATCAGTTTTCAATCATTTAACATATTGTTTATTCTGTCGTGACTTTGTTAGATGCCTTATATAAACAAAAATTATAGCAAAGTAATCATACTCCATCTAAGATGAAGCTTTACAGCGGATACATTTGTATCATAAGGACTTACTCATTTTGTTATATTTTTAGAATTGTGGCATACGGGTCCCTTGCCATATGAGAAATATAATGTTGTGCTCAATAAAAACAGTTTTTTGGATTTGTTTTGTTTTCCTTGCTGTCACAGACTCCGCTTCTCAAAATTAATATAGTATGAATCTCATTTCTTTTCAGGCTTGTGAGGATCTAGTGGAACATGTTGAAATGATTTGAGTTACAAAAATGATATCTTTTGATTGATACCAATTCATTGATTTGTATACCATATAACCAATTAAAATTCACAGGCATTTTACATTTATTAAACTGCATGGTGAAATGTTAGTCATTATGAAGACGTGATATACTTTTCCCCAGGCCATGATACTGAAAACCTTTCAACTGTTGATATTCCATTGTGAAATAATTATTACCTGAACATTTGCCAATTTAATAGCTCATATTTCATTTATTTCATCATCTCATATTAATTTACCTAGCATGAACAATCAATCAAACTTACATAATGCAAGTTATGCAGAAAATTATTTGGAACCAAGTATATGAGTGATTGTTTCCTCAGAAATCTTCGCGCTTAACTGTGTAAGACAACTGGAATCCAATCATTGTAATAATATGTACTTTTATCATGATTGATATGTTTAATTATCTTACCTGAATATATATATCAGATCTGTTACAATCTTCACATAATCTGTGATCACATATTGGAAACATTACGTTTTCGTTTTTTATTGAAATGCCGTTTTTAGAACAAAATATGATAGTACGTGTAAGCCAATTAATATGTGAATGACACATCTTTGATTATTCCTCAAACGACTACAAATAATGAAGGCATTCTTGCCTGTTTAGACACAGGACATGTCAAAAAAATCAGATGATTTTAAATAATAGGTAACCCAAGAATATAAAGGCCTTGGCAACAACAGCAATGAATACAAACTAACAGGTCGATAAGATATTATTATAAACAATACCCTTAATCGTTTAGTACGTGTAAGAGTACATTGTGTCTGAAGTCAGTCATTGAATACTTTAAACAATTGATCAACACATACACCTCTATTACATTAATTAAGAAAATGTGAACTGGGCCGTAAGTTTTTTTTAATTGCTAGATGGTGCTACACTTATATCTATTTATTTGCTTAAGATTTAAGAAAATGGCGATCGTGTTATTTTTTTTAATAGAAAATGAACTCAAAACACTAATCAAGTGTCTTATTTATGTTAATTAATGATATACAAACGTCAACTTTAATGTCATAAATTGTAACTATTTGCTTTGATCATGACATGAAAACGTTTTTTAATTGTAAGAAAAATCACCATATAACTCAAATATCGATAAAACATACTTATTTAAAGATAATGTTAAAGGATAACTTACTTATTAAAAGATACTGTTAAAGGATAAAAAATATTGATAACAATTTGTTTACTCAGTGTTTTCAAAATTGCCTTGTTTTATGATACCAAGCACCAATTTAATTTCCATCCTGTTTATCCATTAACCTACTAAATTTATTTGCCAACCTTTGCATTCGTTAAGTCCATTTGGAAGGGATTTCAATAAAAAATACAAAGAAATTAAGGAACGATTATCAAAGAGCCTGGTCGAATGTATACAAGTTCCTGGCTTTAACTGTTGGCAAAGGTTAAAACCTTTAGGTTTAACGGGTTCAGTTTGAAGTGAATTGGAAGGAAATTAATTGAAAATTGGTAAAGTAAAGATTAATTATTTACGATTTCTTTAGTTTTTTAACTCTATTTTATTTAAATGGTCTCCACTGAGTGTTTTCGACATGATGGGATTCAAAAAAAGTTTTCGAAATTTATGTTCCAAATGATATCCCTCGTAAATTTTAGTGTGATATATTTGAATTATCAGACAGACACTTGGCAATAGCAGTTCAGTTTATTTAATATATAGAACGACAATCTTTAATTGCAATTAAAGACAAACATACAGTACTCATGAACTAAATGTTTATGTACCTTTGGTTAAATGTGTTTAATTGACCGAACGGGAAGTCGTTTCGCATACATTGTTTATATTCTGTCATTAATTCTATCAAGCGACCGGCTGACGTTAATGAAACGATTGATGTAGTACAATGCTTTTCTTTCTCAAATCGTTATTTATGCACAGCCTTAGACCATCTAAAGGACCTATTTGTTTCACTTATGATGCAAGCGTGCACATGAATGCCGAGATCGAAATAAATAAAATTGGAAGGGAGCAATTTTTAAAATGATGGCAATATACTGTTTGGTAATTTTCTAAATTGTCTCAATCTCTTAATTTAAAAGTAATATTCAGTGATTTCAATGAATAGCTAGGAATTTTATGAAATATAATAGTTTTTAAGGGAAACATTCGTTGCAGCTTTCATATTAGGTATTACATGTGTATATAATGGTGCCTAGTGATGAAATAATTTTAAGTTGACCTTATAGCAGTGATTGCAAAATAACACTAAATTCTTTTATTTTATAATTATAATACATCTCTGTCGGTAACTTTATGTTAACCAAATAACAATCGATAAGAATTTATTATAATAGCATTCAAATATAGCATTGAAATGCCTTTCTCTGATTGGTTAGGTAGTACGTTTTTAAGATAACATGTCAATATCAAAGTACTTGTACTGTTTTTTCCCCCTAAATATAGTTTCTGAGAGTAAAATTACCGTTGTATCTGTATATTAATTTTTCAGGGAATGTTTACAAGTTAGAATAAAAAATGTTTGTTAAGCAGTGAGATTTATTTCTTTTAAAAGATTTTAACGTTAAATATTATTATTATATATTATAGTTTAATATGCTTCACTGGTAAAATAAAAATCGCCGGTGAATAATATGTGCAATTAAATGAATATTGAGGTACAATAAACACTGAACATTTCTAAATAATAATAAAAAAGATCAGAATACGTCATCAGCTGTCGCCGCCGATTAATTTGAATTATATTTAAGTTTATTATTGCACAAATATAAAGATTTCATTAAAGAAAATATTTTAAAAATGTTAATTCAAATTGAGTTATAGCTTAAAGGGAAGTTATGATATTTTGATAATGGCAATATGTTTCTTATATAGAGGAAGTTTATGTACAGTACAATAATTTTTTATAGAAAAATAGTTACTGTCCGACTTACAGGCATTTCCACATGGCCATTTACCTTACATATTCATTATACAAATAGCACGTATTTATGAATTAATACTTGAAAACAATCATATTGTTCTCAGCTTATGCTATGTGTTTTGAATAAATCTACATTATAATTGACTGACATTTGACAACGGCTTTTTTTCAGTCGGTGTCTGTCCAAGGACAATATACACGGAGTGGAATTGTGATTTATTTGTTCACTCTTTGAAAATACAAATGCGAATATGTTCTGTCTGGTTCTAATATCAAAATATTTTGACCAACGCTTTATATCACTATTCCCAAAATAAAAACGGAGAAGCGAGGACAATGATATTTGTCATGAAATATTTATCAAATTTATGTAGATGGTATAGAACAGTCTCATAAACTAGATACCCAGAAATATAAATATAATGTTCAAAGCAAGGATCAGCCTCTTTTCTTCCTTATTACTTAGTATGTGATTCCGGTATTAAGTCAGTTCTAAGAGAAGCTGAATCAATTTAACTTAAAAGTTATAAGTTATACGGAATATATATATCGGTACCATGTTTCAGAAATCCTGTCTAAACGCGTACTAAACAACAATAAACCAATCAATTTAAATAACAAACTTATCCAATCCAACATATACCCAAATTTAATATATTTGTCAAATATTATTATTTTCATTTATATATTTTTACTTTCTTCAAAATTTCTAAAAAACTCATTTTTTATTTAGTTTGTTGTTACTTAAACACATTTTGCTTCGTTCAGAACTCATTTAAGCATTCAAAGGATTTGTCACATTCAATTTATTTAAATTAATATATCTTTAAAAGCTTTTAAATTTGAAAAAAGTGTTATCAAATATATATTAATTTAATGTTCTTACGCGGGAAATAAATGAGAGCTGTTGTAACTAAACACCAAGTAAAAAGTAACAACAAAAAACACACAACAAATACAACAACAACATAAAAAGAAACATCAGTCATAAAAATTAATTATTGAAAAAAGTCTTAACTTTCACGCACTTTCTTTTAAATAGCTTTATATAATTCAAAAATAAACATCATACAAGCCAAATGGTCTGTGCCTTTCAGTTTCTTTGTTTAAACGTTAAGGTCAAAGAGTATAAAAAATAGCTAAAAGTTCAAACATAGGAAAATCCTGCATAAAGAGTAACCGTTGTTTTTCCTTCAGCTGTTTTCAGTTGGGCTAGTTAGGAATTAGGCATTAGGAATGAAGTGAAAGGGTCGCTGAGATAGTGAGGTTCTAAATGTTAATTATTGTTATGAGAAAGGCTCAATTTTAATTTAAATTGAAGTAGAAAATTATTTCTCTTGGTAGGAAAAAGTTAATAGACATACACGACCAAATGCGTACTCAGTTTACTACAATGATAGTTTATATAGTAGTAGATTCTGAAAGTAGTTTGCATGATATTTCCTTTGCAACCATGTTTGTTTTGGGATGTTTATTGTTTTTTTTCTGTCTATTTTAAATGCGAGAAAACTTTTACTAGAACGTTTTATATGGAAATATTATTGCAAAAAAAACAACATTTATGATATCTTGGAACTGGATATTGTATGTTTCTCTACTGCATATTATGGTAAAGTGTTTTGGCTTTGCAACACCTGAAGAGAAAATGGTATGAATAAATAGCAAATAAGGTCTAACTTGCCCAATCGACTACTTGTTTTAAGTGAATTTTGCCTTATGCGACAACTGTATGTTCCCCACGGTAATTTTCTCTCAATATTTTAAATGTTTAAGCGACATTTGCTCAGCGCGACCGGCGACCGCTTATACCTAGTCAGCTTATTGAGATTAATCATTTCATCAAGCGACCGCATTTATCTGTAAAGTGTTTGTATTTTTAGAAAACGCTTCCTCGTGATGTCACAAGTGTCAACAATCAAAACAAAATTTATCAGTGTGTGAAAATCTGTATTTCCCCAACCGCTTTTATGAACATCTAAATGTTAAAAAAGTTAAGTAAACGCGTGATGCAAATTATCCAATAAAATCGTTAGAACATGCAACGCTTCCTTCGATGGCTTTGCCCGTCCATATTTTTTACAAAACACTTTTACTTATATATTAGTGGTCTATGTTCAAGCTAAATAATATCACTAAAACTTTCCCCAGATAATAATGATATGGTCAGCAGTCATAACAAGAATATATAACAAATGTTTAACATTTTAAATCCAACGACAATAACTAATTAAATGTTTTAACATTAATGTAAACAGTTCCCTTGTATATTTGGAGGAAATATTTGAAGCTAAAATAAACCATGTTTGATTTATTTTATTTCTAATTTTTATCACAAAATTATCTACCATTTTTCAATGCTGGAATTATAGAATAGCATCATAGTATTTATAATAGGTGTGAATATCATTTACACACGATTGTTACATTGATTTTTCGTGAAATTTGAAAATAGTTTAACCCTTTAACTATCATCACGAGTTTTGTCGTCATCGACATGTTTTAATTTTAAAACACAATGTAAAATCATGAACACTTCAAAATATGTGTTCATCCAGTATCATGATTTTACCAGTTATAACGGCAAAACTCCCAGAACTGATTTCATGATATGTTACGATATCTGTATGTTAAACATTTTTATTTACAAAAAACGTCTAGACCATCGGGTTACATCTGAAGATCAAAAGAAAATATAAATATTCATAAACATATCAGACAGTATGGTAGTTTTAATAAATGTGATACCTTTTACTATGGCTGTGTTAATCTCGAGTAAACAAAACATTCAATGTGTTGGTTATTTTGATTATTAAAAGGTATACGTGCAAGTATGGAGATGAATAGACTTGTACTAAGATTTTCTGGCGTGTTTAATGAGGATATACATATATGCATGTGTATGTAGTATGTAAGTAAAGAAAAAGCCTACACTTCTTGTCTGTTTAAATTAAAGGTAAAACGAATGCAAATCATTATGTATTAATCTATATTATACATGTTATATACAACTCATTTTATAACAGATATTTAATGAAAAGATGTCATATATTTTTGCTATCGTAATACAGATATCGCAATACTTTACTCTGGTACTTGGTGGTGTATCATTGATATATTTGTCTTGTCAGTTTGTATTACACCAATACTGATACTGATATGGTAATACATTACATAATCGATAGAGCTTCCTTAAAGGATGAAATATAATCACAAAGGTTTTATCTTTAATTTGATGTATTTCCTTTCAGGGCAAACTTTACGCAATCATTAAATTAAGTTGACCGTATTCCTTGAACAAAATTTCTCTTATTTGTACTGAAAAGTAATGACATTTTCCGTATCATAATCAAATGCAACAATCACTTTGAATAACAGCGGAAACATAAGTAGTTAAAACAAACATAAATATGTCATTTGGCTTCAACAATTGAGTTTTTTATTATTTGCATGATAATATCATGCGTTTAATAAATCTCAACCGATAAGCAAATTAATGCCATTCAAATGAAACAAATCCATTAAAAGGAAGACAATTACTTAATTTATTATAAGAACGACTATACTTTAGAGACAATTGATCAAATGGCTAAAAAATGTTAAACTCTAAAGATTTCTTGAGAATAGAAGATCTAAGTAAGCGGTTTCAAGACAACAAGGTTTTTATATTCAGATTAAGCTAGTGGCTCAGATTTAAGATTCCATTAGGCATATCTTAGTCTAAAGATTCTTAACGCCCTTCCTTTTTCATTTTGTTTCCAGACTTTAAATGGCAACTTCCTGCATCCAACTTTTTAAAGAAAAGATAATTAAATTTCTTGAAATGCAACGAACTTTCTAAATTAATTGTTAATCAAGAAGGCCTGTTTGTTCATTTCTATATATTGCAAAAAGAAATATATGTCAGCTTGTACTTAAACCTTAACTGGACAAAGTTTGGAATGTTTCAATTGACTTAGAATATATCTTGTAGAGAACAAAGGTTAATATATATATCATAAAAACGAGTCATTTTATTTACATATTCACCAGTTATATCGTTACGAGAATGATTAAAGAAGTACGAATTTGTTAATGAAAACAATCATTTCTATATTTTCTTTCTTGCCCTTTTATTCATAATTGATACTTGTCAAGTGAGAATGTAACATTTTTGAGATCAAACATTAAGTTTATTACACAATCATAGAGGAATTTCAGAAAGCCTTTAGCAAATGAATAGATATACGTTTGATTTCACTCAAGAAGATTATTGTGCCAACTCACTAAAATAAGAACAAGGTGTCATGAATTTTGGAGTAATAAATGTCATCCCTATACATGCATCCAAAAGTAAAGGCACTTCTGTTAAAATCTATATTTTGTACTAAAATGCACATTATTGTTGAGTTTTCTAATGTTATTGGAAGTTCATTACTTCCATTATTGATAAAGAGTATCTTTGTCAAAGGAATACGATCAGTTTAATTACCAAATACCATAGGCCATCAGAAGTATTCTGCAATTATTAAAGACATTTTTAAATTAATAGATGATGTCCATTTATCTTGTTTTTCGTTTGACATTGAATACGATTGCTTACGATTAGTGTAATATAACTATGATTTCCATAAAATAATAACCATTTACGTTAATTCATTTATTTCATTAAGGCGTATGCTAAAGTGACATATAGACATGATGCAGATTATAAAGAAACTTTTTAAAATAAGTGAAAAAAATATTTTGATTCAATTTTTTACATTGATTTCATTTATTATGTACACATGATGTAGCTTTCAATCTGCGAAACATCTCAATGAAATGTTATTATACACCTTAAATTGAAAGATCAGTATCTTTCTTTCTCAATTCGTTCTGAACTATAAAAGCCAAATTGTACTTTTCATGCCAAACAAACTAAGTGAAGGTAAAACTATAATATTACATTGTTTAACCTGATTAGACGTAGACAATGTATATGTTACAATGTTATGCGCCTGTTTGATAATATAAGTTAGTAACAGTTCTAAAATTAAAGTATACAAGATATTAATATACTTTTGAATTTGATGCACTGTTTGAACATATTATCGTATGCCAATTGGTAACATTTAGAAATAGAAAATGTCTTGCTTAAAATCTGACAAATGTTCTTACCACCAGACAGTCTCTTTCATAAATTGTGGGAAGAAGAATTAAGGATTGGTAAGTTAAACTTAAAAGAATTATGCCGTAATAAATCTTTGTGTCTATGACAACTCCCAGAATCGTCTTCAAATCATATTATACAATTTAAACAGAAATCCATGCTGAAACTTCAAGAAAAGTCATTTTAGCGTGATTTGAGTACATAAGATCATTTTTAATATTATCGTCATCATTTTGCCTGAACGTCCCTTTAAATCATTTCTTTTATTTGTCTTCCAATCTTTAAAAATAACATATCACTATCATTCTGATTATTTTTCTTATTTGTTTGTAAATACGCCTTAAACAGCAAATTAAAAATGCTTGAGTTGAGTCTGTTTATGGGCGTCAGAGTTAAATGTAATCTACCGATCACGTTCACCAGATATAACTTTCACAGATGTGCCTTGTCAATCAACCTTAAATGTGACACCTCCATCATATACTATGAAAACAACAACAGCAAAAAACAAACAACAACAAAAAACAACGACAAGCGCATTACATATGTAGTGCACTAAATTAAACATATTGAAGGTATCGAGCGTAAAAGCACGCATATCACTGACAAATGTAAAATATAGGAAACATATCCTAAGATGATTAAACATAGTAGAAATACTGGAACTCCAAGCTATACAAATATTAATTGATACTTCTTTTAAAACCACAAACACATCAATAATGGAATGCTGCTAGGAAAGGAAATATAACATGTATTCTTATAATAAAATCATAACAAATAAGAAAATGTGACCATGTCTAATCACGTTACTATTACTTTAATGCAAAAACAGTCTTCAAAAGTGATAATCTAAGAAGGAATTTGCAAACAAAAAATGATTAATGGTCGATGTATCAAGAAATACAATCAATCGTGAACTCAAAACAAATTTCAGTATACTGATTATGTTTACATACATTACATTAAATCTGATTTTATGATGATTAATATTGTGTTTTGTTTGGTTTTGTATTTTTGTTTGGATTTGTGTGGAAATCCAGTAATTGTGAAATTACATTTTGAAAGCATGATTTCCAGATTTTCCAGAGTAGAACGTGTTATTTGAGACACGCATCAAATTGGGACAATCATCAATAAATTAAAATTAATATTTCAACCAGGAGATATGTTGTTACAAACTTTGCAATTCCATAGCAATTATATTTACAAAATAATAATTACATCACAAGATTAAGGTTGTAATGACAAGGTTACGTGAGACACAGCAATTTCGTCGGTGTTAATAATATAACTTCTGTCAAGTTAGCATTTTCAATGTAATCACCTTTGCAAGGTAATATATTGCATCAGTAGACCTACTTTGGATACTTTTAATAGTCTATCATAATTATTATACTGAAAGTGTTTGCAATCGGACATACGTTTTACATTTAAAAGGGACACTCGTGTACATGTCATTATTGATTAACTTCTTTCTACAACTGATTTTATGTAAATTGATTAAGGTAACACTACAACAACGTTATATATTGTTCAAGTTTAATGAAGCTTTGATGCGATTTTTTTTGTTGATTGCCGAGAGGAACATACAGTAATCTGTCATGGTTTTGTTTTTATCTTCAACAAATAATTAATTACTATTAATATGCGAACACACTGTCCCTTTTGGGATTTTAGTTCGTGCTTCTACTTTCACGAACTAAACATCTGGAATCAAAGTAATCCCACTTAATTCCTCGATATTTTTATTAAAGACAAACCGTAGAGAAGCATAAATTATATATTATTATTGTTGGATGACAATGTTCTTTTTAAGTTGTTAAAAATATTTTTTATCTATTTTTCTGTAAGAAATCATATGATAGAGGAATGAGTATTCATTTAATGGTGTAAAAGTGTTCTAGTTGCCAATATTATATGTTATAAACATGTGATGACGGTCATATGAATATGTATATATCTATCTTTTCAATACGAGAATGTTTTTACACGACAAAACGTACGTTTGAACATTCTCTTATTACATAATATATTATTCTTATACCTGTACAAATCAGAGGGCTGCAAGCTCTGTGGAATTTTCCTGCAATTTTGCAATCTTATAGTACTGAATAGCCTAACTATGTATTTCGGTCATCGACAGCGCTATGTTTTCGTGGATTAAACTCTCGGGACCGTTACTGATAGTAGAAATTTATTATCGATCGTCCACTGCCTATAATTCGTCCTAGAGTAACCATCCTTGCTTTATTTTTCAGAAAGTCTGAATTACAATTGTTCATTTAGTCGGCGTTTAATTCCGATCACAATAATCCCAAGCTTTACGGAAATAAACGAGTAATTTCAATTGATACGAACGTTATTCACCAGCGTAATTTGTGATCGTTTTTCTATTGACAATTCTATAAATCAAAGCTACTATTAAACTTTGAATACTTTAAAATTCGTTGGATACTTGTAATGAAATTTTAATATATCTTTCTTTTATAACGCTTGTTTTTAAGCTGTTTTTAGAACTACTTTTGTTGTTAGTGCTGTCGGGAAACGCTATTCAGTCAGCATTGTTTTTCCTGATCTTTGATAAGAAAATACAAAAAATCCCACCACTTTCCATTTGCAATATTTTTCTGTTGATCAAATACAAATTTCCACTGACTTGACAAACATTAATCTGCCTCTGCTGATAATTATTACGTATTTAATGTCAATATCATTCAACTGAAAACTCTACAGTTACAAACGGCTTGCAATTCAGTACTGATTATACATTGTTTATGGCCAGAAAAAAACACAATGAGGCTGATACTTATTTTGTAATTGTCTTTATGACAATTATTTTACTTGTTTAAGAATAGTTACCTGCTCCCATAACCATTTTTTGTCTGTAGTGAAGTGATCTATTATCGATCTTGTCTTCTGGTTACAATGTATCAATTCTTAATTGATAAGAACCCCCTCCCTCTCAACGAAAAAAACTACTACTGCTACTACTACGTCTACTGCTGCGACCGTTGCTACAACTGCTACTTCTACAACTACTACTACTGTACTCTTTTTTTGATAAACAGTAAATTGTGCAAGAGACAAATAAAGGTACACTTAGCTGAAGTACAAATCTAGAGTGATATGTTACAATTGTCAAAGAACACTTAAAGTGCATCATTCAACCCTCATAAAGAAATAATAGGATAACATATATTTGTCACGTTAAATAAGCATTACTTTTTATTTATTTTAAAACATATTTTTATTGCATTCTGACAGCATGTTTTTTGGCCCGGTTAAATTGTTGACACTATTTCTTCACTACATTGTCATTATTATTAATGTTTATATCACGTATTTTTACTTGTTTAAAATTTAAACAATTCTTAAGTAGTGCACAAAAAGTACACAGATCATTTCACTTGTAAAGGATATTCAGATATGCTTTAAACGAAAATTGAATAAAGCTGGGAGCTCATTATTCATGATTATTCAGAATTCATTTCAACAGATTGACTGTCATAAATTTTATTTTGCAGTTCGTAAATATGTTTTTCGTCATAGAATAAGTAGTGTTTTCAACATAGAGATCACAAAAGTAATATAAATTCAAAAATATATCAAATTTCTGTATCAGAAGTGTCCTAGACTTATAGATCAAAGTAACAAAACCAGCAAGTTGAAATTTTTCGTCAATTGACCGACTACTATTCCAATCATTTCTCAATCAGCGGTAAGGCATAAACAATTATTTTACCGCGATCAACTGTCTCGGAAAATATCTTCTTATTCGACGATTAAACCATGGACCCATGGAGAACAAATCTATACTTTCCTTATTTTGATTTGCAGACTGGCTTGCTTTTATGAGAGCCGGAATCTACTGAAGAAAAGTACAAACTATTAATTTGAATCATGACCATGACTACTGGGTGAAACAAAACAGTAATCAACTATTAAAAATCCTTAAATCATTAATTATTTGATTTATCACAAAGGTTATTACTATGTTACGTTATGCAATGCGAATTTGCAATCCTTTATGGAAATGTAGGAGGCCAACGCTTTAAGTAATGAAAATTCGATTTCTTTATATTAATATTTAAATCGTGAAGTAGGGGGTTCCGTTAGAAAATTGTTATTGAAGCCATATCTTTGGTATTACAAAAGTATTTGCCAAAATGAGATTGTTATGAACACGTTTAAGTCGATAATTGTAATTAAAGTAGTTTTCACCGGTGTAATGAAGTAATTGTTTAAACACCCCACTAAGTATGACAAACAGTGAATGAACAATGGCTCTATAATAAAATAAACACCGTTGGATTCTTATAATAGTACACACATGTTCAGTTAAAAAGTACATTTTAACAACACATGCTTTAGTGATACTTCGGGTTCATTGAGGCCAGCACTTTTAAGTGTTGAGAATTGAGTAACCGCTCAAGCCGGTGTTAGGAATCGTGAGGGATGTTGCATCTTTTCATTATCCTTCATGTTCAGAGTCAGTCAAACCGAGTACGCAATTTTCAGTTAATTTTGCTGTTTTAATGCTTCCGAGGGATCACATTTTCCAGATATTCTTAAATGACAACAGCTTTTTGCACATCCAATCATGTTTTAATATACCTGGATTTCATTTGTTTTCAAAATATCAATAACCAAGATAATTTAGGTGTTGGGAAAGGTACTGTGTTATCTATGACGATGAGCTGTATGTTTAAGTCTTTAATAAAATTTCTGTTCTGTTCTGTTCTGTTATCCATTTGTCGTAGAGAAGACGGTCAAACAAAAACAATTTATATCGATGACATAGTTCTATAAGCAGGGCTTTGCACAATGTGCCTTGGAATAATAATTATAAACGATTGTAAACTTATTATACTTGTGAATAATAATAAACACAGATATAAGTAACATGTTAACATGTACAAACAAAGAATAAAGCCTTCAATAAAATTTCTATATGTTATGAAGTATTTTTTTAATTATTGACAACACAGTATCTAGTATTTCATATACTATATCCACCTGCAATTATCTTTTATAATTATAAGATTTAAATAGCGATTTTTGCCAAGAATTGATTTTCGATCCGACTGAAGCAACTGAATGAGGCAAATTTCGCCTTATAAAACGTATTTGACGCTTAGTCTCACTAAAACACAAACATATATCACTAGAAACATGTTCAAACCTTTATGTGATCCGTGCTCCTTCACAAAAGAAGATCGTTATTAGAACGCATTTCGTGATTGTGATAAATGGTCTACGATTTGGCCTATTCCTTAAAGTATTATGATGTGTAATTTGTTCATTAAATTTGTGTATTACATTTAACAAAAGAAAATACCAAAAATAAACATATGACATAGCACGCCTCCAGATTCATGAACATTTTGAAAATGTATTTGAATGTTAAATATTGCGAAGTAACCAAATGGAGGCAATTTACATATTATCAATGGCACTTACAAAACACGTAAATAACCAAAAAGTGGTCAGTATACGCTTTAATAGCCTTTACTGTGTTAGTAACGTTTTAGAAATATAGTTGTAAATACTGAAAAATCAGTCATTAATCGCACATAATATATAAGATATTACTTGAATCTTGAAACGTTCTGCTTCTTCTTTCATCTTAGTACATTTTTCTCAAGTTATTTTTATATTTCGACTCATCTTGAGGTCTATAATTTTAAGATGACTTATAAATTTGAAGCAAAATCAAATGTATTGATTTATGTAAAAGAAAAAATCATTCATTTGATGTTTGCTAAATGAAATATTAAAGAGCTTTACCAAAATCTCTTTTAAAATGTTCCATTTTCTTCCGCCTTCTTGCTAGCTTGCAAATTATTGAAACAGGAAAAATAGTAAATTTTTGTCTTAGAGAAGAATGCTACGCAAAAACAAAACATCTAAATATCGTACCATTCTTTGCTGAAAATGCCGGAGGTTAACAAAGAGCATGTTTTAACTTTTCTATTTTCAATGAGATGCGGGTCTCTTGTTAGCAATTTTGTGAGTGAAATAAAACGTAAATTTAAAGATAATTTCCAAGTTCAATGTAAAACAATTACTTGAAACATCAGGAAATGCATTATCAAAATCGCCAGGATGATAAATTTAAAGATATTAGTTATGTTTTAATTTCTGTTCCAAACCGAGCACTCCTCGCTATACAGTAATATACCCATTTTAAAACATAACGTTTCGTACGAAAACATAACAAGAAAAGCATTGATGCAAAGCAACAACGGGCGTCCAAGCAAGAAATGCAGCAAGTGAAGATGAACTAGTAGACATATTTATGATGACAACTTTTCAATAATTAATTGGTTTTTACCAGAATTGTATATCACTTATCAATGAACGGACGACTTTGTCCATTATGAGCTTTGATTGGCATATTAGAGATAAGAATATTACTTGTTATTTCTTTATGATTGTGATTATTAATAGCAACGGATATACATGTAAACAATCATTTATAATCCATATGAGTAACGTATGATCAACAGCACACTTGTGTAATTGTCCCTCATTATGTTATCGCTTTTAGCGAAGACCCCCTCTTAAGGTATCTGTTCACACTTAGTATAAATATGACACAGGTTATATTACCATGATGATCATGTTGAGCATAATTGTTTATTATAATACAATAATTATAATATCTATTTAAATAAAAAAATACATATTTTTTCATATAGTTTTCATTTCTTTTTTGTGTTTTATGTGCTATTTCAATACTGAGATTTTACGTTTTCTGCCCTTTTTTATTAAATTGTAAAAAAAATTTAAGAATTCAATTGTCATATTGACCGATGATTATAAGTCAAAACTTAACTGGAAAAAGTCAGTAAATTATGGTTAATCTTATAAGATATAATATTGCTTATTCTTAAACAATGTACATGTACATTTGTATTTTTCTTTATTATTTTTTAAATTGGAATAATTCATATAATCTAATTTGTAACTTTGAAAATTCATCGACATCTTTACTAAACACGAATAACAAATTAAATGAAATGTTTCAAAGTTGATAGTGTCATATTAATACCATAAAAATGTACCTTTTTTCTCAATGATTGTACATATTAATTGTTTTTATCGCATATAGATAAAATAAAACATGCAATTGTTGTTGTTGTTGTTTTTACAAATTACGTTTATGTATAATAATTATCAATAAATTTTAGAGTTTATCTGTGTTTATTAATTAGTGTAACCAAACTAAGTTAGAAACATTCGTTTTGGAAAATATTTGTTCTGTTCTGGAACGATATCAAACATCTACTCCAAATCCGGGAGAGACCGGACAATAAACGTGTGATACTATTCGCCGGTCACTAGTAAATCCCGGGAGAGACCGGGATGTTCCGATAGGAGTATATCCCTCTATGAATGTTTATGTCATCAACTTATCATTCTATTTATAGCTTTCGGATACATGTACAACAATTACGTACTATGAACTACAAAATGATGAATAAAAAACCCCGAAGAGCGTGATTTATTGACGGGAAAGGTTATTTCATTTGAAAATGTTTGCATTGCGAAATTCTCCAGTTCGCTATTCATTGTACATATCGCGACATTTCACTTTTAATTAATAAGCAAGCAGCCTCATACCGATCGGAATGATCGGCTTTTATTATGACCGACTTCAAGGCTCGAGAAGTTGCCGTCGCCCTTTCACAAAATCTGATTTCATTCCATAAAGGGGCGCCGCGCTTCGGTGCGGACGCCAATTGTAGTGTAAAAAAAACAACTTAATAAATGCCCGTATACATGAATGAAATTGCTTTGCAGATTGTTCATACATTTTTTGTCTACCTTATACCTAAATGATCATTTGCAATAACTAAATGCTGTACACATGGTTATTGTGGAAATTCAACGCAATAGGACGGTCCAAATTCTATTTGCAGTTAGAATTACGAAGTATTACAATAACTATATAAATAATAGTCAAGGTTTGTGATGGAAAATGAAACCAACAATTATATCTTTTCAAATTTAAGTAAAATCAAATTACTAGAGTTTATTTTTGTAAAATAAAACAATCCATGTTTGTTAACCATAATTATGTTTCTTTTTTCTTATCATTCATGCATTCATTATCAAAATCAGGTACTTTACGATTAAAAAGTAGAAATTGTGACTACTTTCATCTTATAACACGTATTACTAAGTAACTACATCTCAAATCAAGTTATTTAATCAAATGTTTAAATATCACATCAAATATATTTTATAACATAATTATAACTTAGAAATTACAGAAGTGTCAATATTTTCACGTATTTCTGTGTTTCAAAAAATATAAGGATTATTCGTCGTTTGAAGACGCGTTAATTCATATGATACAAATATGCACGTTTTGGCTGGCAGATATGATGTGCTATGTACTAAAAAGACTCATATCATATTTCCGAGTCACTTATCCTTTTTTCCCCAGAATATTTACAATTGACTCGGCCTGATGTCATGTCAAAGCCTTGCGTCTTATGATGGATTTCCAGAAAGTTTGTTTTTAGGAAGAAAACAGTGAATATTTTCTGAAAAATTAATTTTAGTAAAAAAGAAAACAATGAAGATACTGTGATTTAGATCCTTTTTATTACAAAGCTTACTTTTACCCGAAGAGAGGAAGAGAGAGAAACGCATTTCAAAGGTATTATTTATAGATAATATTATAAAAAAAAACATTTAGCCTGCTGATAACAACTGAATAATTTATCCATGCAATTAATGCCTACCATGAGTGCCGTCACATCCATGCTGTCTGACCATGGCCTGCACTTCTTATTTTTGTAAATTTGCATACCATGATGAATGTTTTTGGTCCAGATTGAAATATAGAGATAACTGCTCAAGATATTTAGATTAAGGGTTGACATCGTGTGAGTCAAAAAATATATTGAAACCGTTCATTACCCTTGCCATGTTAATTTCAATTTGTTGCTCTCTGAATATTTCGGTCAATATTCGACTGAATCAAATGTTTTATGCAATGTCCTGTTATGTGTATATTTTTAAAAAAATATTCTTCTTCCGAAAATAAGTATTGCCTTCTTATCAAGGCAGATTTATTGGACGTGACATTGCTTTTTGGGGTTAATTAGCTCTATTGATGGAGAGTAAAGACATATTTATGTATGGCTCTAATACGTATTGTCTGCATTTAAACAACACATTTTATTCTTGCAAAATCTGTATTTTCTGGGTGCATCCAAAGGTAAGCTAATCGAAAGGTCAATGAACTGTTATACTCGCATAAGAACAATGAACTAAACGCTGAACATTAAATTGGTTATTTTAAACTAAATAACGAAACTATATACAAATAAAGCCAGTTTGAACAGCTCGCAATTCATTTAAGATACATTGTTTGCTGATATAGAATAGCATAACTGTGTAATACATTGTTCAAGTGATATATAAGTTATGCATGTGTGAATATGACCGTTGATATAACCATTTCTTTGCTAACAAAACATATGCTATTTTCATATATTAATCGATTTCGAATGAAATATGACGTAAATTAAAGACTTTAAACAACCTTGTTCTTTCATTTAATATATCGTCATATAATTATAAAAATGGTAGTCTTTGTCGTGAAAATTATATTCTTATACGAATGTTTTTTATCCAATTAAAAACAAAAACAAATGAAGAAAAATAAAAAAAAAAATACCAGAATATTTCATATAATAACAGAAGTTTTTTTGGTGTAACTTCAATTAACAGCAAACAGGTGAATCAGAACATAAATGTGGATTAACTTTTATTTTCTGAATTATTAAAAAGATAATTCCTTTAAGATATGAATTGCATGTTTTATCATATTATCCCATATTAATGTAACAAACAGCTTTTTCCTTCGAAAAACGTTTGCCGTAAACTTATTATCACATAAACCACGGTGCAAGAGTGTAATTACACAATTTAATATAACGAGATTACACTTTGACGTTACATAACGTAACATCTTTAGTCACGCACCTAATTTAATTTTACCAAACTTTTCAAAAAAAGACTCGAAAAAAAAAGAAAGAAAAAGCATGGAACCCAGAAGCAAAGTCTGCTTTTGGTGCAGACTACTGCATGTAAAGGTCTTTATCAATAGTTTAAAATGTTCATTCAATGGCACAGATGAAAGGAATTCCTCCTGACACGTTAAGCATATTCCCTGATTGCTTTGACAGTGAACGTGACATATCAATGAATGATTAAATATAAATAAAAGGAGAAAATTGCATTTTGCAAGAGCTTGCAAAATCAAGCAAACCATTATTATAAACTTCCCAAATAAAGTCTTCGATTATTCTGCATGAACTGCATAAAATATCACATATTTGATTTTTGCAGTGTAACAAAGGTCTTACGGCAATGATTAAATACATGTTTCTAACGTATTTCATAAAATGGCTTTTACGTTTTCTGAGCTGTTGGACAAGTTTTTTAATGTCTTATTTCTCTGCATACTACATTGGCAAACAGAAGAAAAATAACGTGGTTAAAATTATTTTGAGAGAATGGAAATTGACTCATTGTCCCAAACTTGAGAAATAAGTTTCTGATTTGCCTGTTTCAAAACCTTTTATTTCAAAAACTTTTTAATGAAAGCACATATCTGCATAATACAAAAAGAATTTAAAAACATCGAAAATGCACATTTTTGAATTAAGGAAACTGTCAATCAGATAAACTGAATATTATTCCAAGCAATATAAGGTTTATAATGTTATACATGCATTAAGGACAGATCTGTTCTTATGTTTTAAATAGTATAAAATCGCTTAGATTAAATGTAATACAATTTATAATTAGCATTATGTTTAAAGGACTTGACATCATCTGAAGTTTTGTGTCCCTTGTATTTTTGTCGTCTACGGTATGACCCCATTTGTCACGTCTTTTTTTTCCATATTGTCCACCCTTTCCCTGTTTTTTTGTTTTCTTTTTTTTTTTTTATTTGGTCCTTTGTTTTATACCCGTACCTTTTTGATTGAATTTTAATTGTCTTAAATATTATGTCTGTTTCTACGATTGTCCTCTTTGTATAATTTGTAAAATCAGCCGTCTGTGCTTTGCCCTTATGTCCTCTTGTGTTTTGTTTTATGTCCTGCTTGGATCCTTGTCTGTGTTGCGTGGTTGAGTCAGGTATTCTTTTGTTGAATGCCATCCCTACTCGTTGATCGTCGATATACCGACAACACAAAGACAATACTTTTGGAAACTTAATAAATCTCAAATTGTTATACAACAAGCGAATCTTCAACTTTTTGACCTTTCTGTTCGTAAATAAAATGACAACAGAGATATGTCGGTATAATAATGTTGATTATCATTGTCATTTAAAAGATCATCATTATTTTAACTAAAACGATTTTGTTAAAAGCTTTTATATGTCTTTAGTAATAATGAAGTCTATGCCAAACATGTTGTTCAACCTTTCCTGTCATCATATACCTTTAAAAGATAATCATTGGCATTTACATTAGTGAGATGTTTTAAACCATTTCAGATGGTATAGTGGTAGTTATTCACTATTTTAGAATCTGAATTTTATTTTCAATTTTAGAATAAGTTTGACATTTTAAATGTCGACACATTACATGATACACGCAATATGTGATATATTGTCACGGATTAAATACACGATTCATGGTTTCTCAAAATATACAAAAGGAATTTTACAATAATGCATTAATAAATTTTCATATTTTTCCTATACAGATTAAAAACATTTAAACACATTTAAAATACTTTAAAGTCCATTCACCAATTCGTTAGAGTGAAAACCTAAATGACACATGATTGGGTCCGCAACGCCATTTTACTGCTTGATTACTTTCTAAGCAAAACTTTTGTCCTTGTACATATAAGCACAAACATGTATATAGTTTTAAATAATTCCATTACCTTGGATAATTTTCACAATAAAAAGAGAACATAAGAATCCCTAAAGAAAGTCCAAAACATGAAAATTGAAAATGTTGTAGGCTCGATTTGATTAAGCCTCTTCATGGACGGTAATGGTAATTGGAAGCTATCGTCCACGCACTCAAGCACCACCTTAAGTAGAATTCAAAATTTTAACATGATAATGGTGAAATTAAGGAATTTAGAAACATCCACATATGTGTTCATACGGCGGTTATCATGGAACTTTTAATGTGAAACGTAAGTGCTATTCCATAAAAAGCGGCGTAATTATGTTCCCCGAGAAAACAATATGCGTTACTAAACAAAATGGAAGTTAGAATGGGGGTCAAACGTTTTGAAGCCTGCATATCACAGATTAGACGTCAAAAAAAAAAAAAGTTAAAAAGCAGGTAACATATCTTAATGGTGATTTGACATTATTCAAGAATGAATAATGGGACCACCATACTAGAAAAAACCATTAGAAAGAACTAAAAGTACCACGATCACAACAATAATGTTGTGCTTAGGGAATTATAAGGATATTACATCTCTGATTGAATGTATGGGGCGACTTTTTACTGCCCCCCACGCGTCACTTACAACGCTGATGTGGCGATAAAATAGATAAAATAAAAATCCTATAATAAATTATATTTTTTCAGCAGACGTAACATGTTTGAATTCAGTTGAAGCTAATATTTTATTTAATAAATGAATTAAGTATTGTCTCATTGAAATGTTTATGGTTTCAAGGAGATCATACATATTTGCCCACATCGAACAAAATTATTTTTTCAACATGAATATGGCGTCACGATTTATGACATCAAAGATAAAAGTTCGTGCTGTTAAACGGTCAAAATGACTAAAAATCACTAAAAAAGATATGAAATTAATAGAAAATGTATTACGCCAAATCAAATTTTAGTCTCTCAACTTTAATATTTCCTCATAAATATCATCTTGTATTTAATTTTACCCATGAAATATGGTGCTATATCAGTCAAATATATTTCATTTTTTTTTTAAATAAATATGAAATATAAAATATGAAAGTTGACGGAGTCAAAACTCATATTTATTTCGAGGGACTTCTTCTGCCATTTTGTTTGAAAATGTGTTAAATACAAAACATCTATTTTGTTAAATTTTGGTTTGAAAAATATCTAAAATGATAGAAAATTGTTTAACTAAAAAAAAAAAATCCAAACACCAATATATTTATTAAGTCATTAACGCTTTACAGACGTTTAAAGAGTTCTTTACGTGACGTCACAACGTAGCGCGAAATATCGCGTGCAAAACAAGCGCGCTGTACAATTGCAGTTGCCTTGCAAGCAAGGGGGCTCGTAACCATAGTTTTTGATAATGAATTAAATAAAAAAATATATTTCGTTTTTTGTGAATTATGGTATATATTTTCACGCGACATGATTAAAAGGCCGCATATTTTCACTCGCCGTTCCGGCTCGTAAAATAATGTGGCATTTTATCATCTTTCGTTAAAATATATTCATTGTTTCACTCAAACGAAAAAAAATATCCTCTTGATATACATTTCGGGAAATTTGGCTTGAAATGGTCATGTTAACGATCTATCAAGCTAGCTAATAAAACGTTGGTGGTTCTTCGGAGGTGTCCGCTCGTGCCTATGCAACAGATTTTTTTCCAAAACAGCATTATCAGTTCTGAACGACCGCAGAGTGAATTATGCAACGGCGTGATCGTATTATTTTTGCCCGTCAGGATTACATTTACAGGCTTAATCCATGATTTCCAAGTATAAATCAGTTATGGGTAATAATTAAGCATGAAATTCATGAATTCATATATTTCATGGTGGCATTGGCTTTATCTAAGGCCTCAAATACAACAAGTTAAGAAAAAATACAAAATCGAAAAGGGCCCAATCCATTTTCCTTCATGTTTTCGAGATTTTATTCTGAATGCACTGCTCTTATATCAAAACATTTACTGATGGCTGTAAAGAAGTATGATATGACCGGCTTATGACTTGTTGTTCTTGATAGTTCTAATGAAACTTGTAACAAACGTTAAGACTGTTTGAATTAATCGTGTAACCATTTAATACCCGATTTAGTTTAAAATACAGTCAAAAGTAACTTATTATGCCCTTGAGAGAAATGCATTGTTTTTCTACCACTAAAGGATCTGTTTCATTTCACACAAATGACTCACAAGAGGGTTAATTACTAAATTAAGGAAGCCCGACCGTTATTTTGAGGCTTCAGTTGACGCCTTTCATCCATGTGTAATTTTAGAAAATGACTTTGTGTGGTATTAACTGATTGGCAAAACCGTTTTGAATTGGTAACTCAGAATTTTAGTTAAAGAAAAACACTAACAGAATGCTCTTTATACAATATTAAAGCAGTTCTTTATAGTTTGAATCAGAGAATAAATCAGAACAAGTGTCACTTTCATTCTCAAAATGTTCCGCGGCTTAGATCATGTTCAAATTCATTAATACTCTTCAAGACCTAAAACAGAAAAGAGAGGTATCCTTCATTTGGTTGATTGCAAAAACACAAATCTTTTCAGGTAATTATCCATCATTGCTGCATTAAATCGGGTAATATGATTGATTTAAGACCACTACGTAATCTATCTTAAAAGCAAAAATATATCAGATAACATAGAATAACACTTAAATGGTTCATGCGATTGTATCCGTGAAAGATTGATCATGGTTTTCTTTTAGATTTCGCTTGCCAGCATCTTGAGTATCTTCAAATATTAAGTTATTTACTGACATTTCGTTTTAATGCATTAAATTCAAATTTGTTTTAAAGTGAAAATCTATCACTTATGCCTGCATCGAATCATGTCTGTCGATTGCAGTTAATCATTTGTAAATACTTAGTTAAACTGGTAACTTTCTCGTGAAAATAGTCTTACAATGGGACTGTGCAAAATACGATAATGTTTACGATTTAAATGGATTTTTGCCTTTTATTATATTTTCAAGTGAAGAAGACAGAAAAAATCGTCTCAAACACAATCGTTCCATGGTGAACCAAATTGAATATGATTTCAATCACGAAAAGAATGAGCATATTAGCAGATTTCCTTTTTATTGTTTATTTAAAGCTCGTTTGTAATTTCTGAAATGCATTTCTCTCAAAATTAAGTTTATGTGGAACAGCTAAGAAAGAACAGTTGAATTTATCTTAAAACACCATATAACAATGAAATTAACAATTAATTGACTCAGTGTAAAGAAACTGTTAAACGTTACGACTAAGTTAATAAACAAATGTAAATGTAAATTTTGTGTACTGAGTCTTTGTTCAAACAAGATTGTCGAAAATGTTCAGAATACTTTGCCTTTGATTGACGTACCGTTCCAATTTAAAAATACGAACTGCTTTCTCTCTCATGTGCACATTTGCAACGTGATCAACCATCTAAGTTGTTATCAAAGATTTCGACGACGTGAAGCATTTTTATATATTTAAAATAAAATAAGGTATTGTGCAACAATCTGGAAACAAAGTGATTTTTTGGAAGCATTAATCACAACAAAATTACATAAGAATTGCTGAGTCAGTTTGATGCAGTCTGTACATGAAGGATAATGAATAAGTGCAACATCCTCAGGCACCATGGCACCGGTTTGAGCGGTTCTCAATTCACAACACTTATTAGTGCTAACATCAATGATCCCGAAGGACCAGAAAAATGTAACAATACTGAAGTGAGTTACAGGGCAACGTTTACACTGCCACACAGCACTTTACACCTGTTGTTGTGAAGTATAAAAATCAGGAAACAAAGTGATCCTTCGGAAGCATCAATCACAACAAAATTACAAAAGAATGGCTGAATTGGTTTCATTGAATAATACACTATTTACAATGTTATCTTAAGTATCATAGTTTTGTTCAGTATTAAAGCTGCATGCCTCCAGAACAGCCAAGATGAGAGAATTAAACTTCGTACTAAGATTTACAGAAAACATAAGTAATAATTCAAGTAATTACGTATTGACACGTTATGTGGGATTAAGGACTAAGTTTGCAGCATTTTTTACCAAACTCCTTTTCTTTAAAGCAGAGGTCATTTCTGTGCCTTGTCTTTTTTCTCGCCACTTGTTTGCTCTTGGCAATTTAACAGTTTCTGAAATAAAAAAAGAGAAAATTTATAAACGGAACTTACTCTGAAATATCTTATTTGATTAAGATGCTAGGAGACGAATAAAACTTTAAACCGATGAAGACAGCAAACAAGATAAAATCCTTGTATAGATTATATATTTCACTCACATTCAGAATTAAGGTGTAGGAATGAACAAATAATGAACACTAGCATAAGAAAATAAAACCTCGATAACAAGCAACAACACATCTTATACAGTTGACAAAATGATTTTTTTACCGTAATATGCTGATGGAAATTAGACATATATGTAAATTAATAAGAAGATGAAAAAAACTCTCAAGAAAAAAACATGCCAATCACGAACGTTTGTTATCAATTGTGTCTTTTATTCAATTGATTAATATTCATTCTTGTACACTCTTGTGGTCTTAAAAACTACTTACAATGACGCAAAAAAGACATTTACATAATCTTATTTATTTTTATACGAACGACAAATTGCAGTTCAAAACCCTTAGTATAGTAATAATGTTACCTATTATTCTCTACGAGAGTAGGTGACAAATTCTATTAATGCAAGACACATTTTAATTTTATTCCTGAAAGGTAAGCATATTTTATGTCGTACACAATTTAATTTTCAATGATATCATTGCTTTTATATCACTTGTTTGATATCTCCAATATAGTTGAGTCCATATTATTTCGAACAAATCGATGACCTAATTTGTTAGCAAGATGTGGGATAATGTAATATAAAGCATCTAAAAATTGTGTTTGGATAATGTAGCATGAAAAAGAAAAGAAAAACAAATACAAAAACACCCACTATTTTTAAATGAAAAACTAATAAATTTAAGTACTTTTTTAAAAGTTGTGTGTGGAATTATTAATACGATGAGTACTGAGTGTATTAAAATTCAAAATACACAAATGTAAAGGTTTTGAAATGTGTAATGCTTCAGTTTGAACCAAATATATTAATTTATAAAAGTTGTATTAGATGAATTAGTACTTTAAGAAGCTTAAATGAAATATAAACAGTCGTCGAAAAAGAATTTATACGTGTGCAGAACTTTTGATTTATAAAAATCAATAGCACTATTTAAATGCGTCATTTAGAAAGTTAAAGGTTCTGAATAATTTTTAAGGATGCAAATTTTCTTCCGCTACCTTTTATTATAATTCTATAAGAGAACTTTAAGTCTACCAATGAGATTTTCCAAAAATGTATTCGAATATTCCACATTTGCCTTTAATTAATCCATTGGTTACAAATAATTTAATTTTATAGAAGAGAAAAAAATCACTTAATGTTTTCTGTTTGTTTTGTTTCGTCATTTGAATTTGCTACACGGGGTGTAGTTGGAAAAATGCAAAAGTGTTTAAAACTTAAAGTTGGTGAGTCATCGGTAATCGCAGCTGCTGATCTTAAAAATTGAACACTTTTTTGTATGATTCAAAATGCGGCAAATGAAATGTGATAAATAATGTTTGACCTCTAGAATTACTTACCGCGTCTGAAACATAAAAAAGACTGCTATATTGTGTAACAAATCTGATTTATATTCCGTCTCATCTATGGTTGACCCAAGTTGTCTATTGGGACTGTCCAGTTCGTGCTTCGACATGATTGACAGATAGTTTATCATGAAAAAGGTCCCAAAATAATCTGTAAACAATCGTGTTTTGTACATTATTAGATACTGAGGGATGCTTGGTCATATACACTGACATATGATAGTGTTGTACATCACTATTCACACGAGACAGATATATTATTGAATATGTAAATTGTTTTCTAGGAAAACACAATGTATTAAAAGTCATACGAGCGTCTTGGTATACGTTTTGTGACCAGGAAAGCATTCAGAGTGAAAATTAAAAAGAATATTTGTTTGTTTGTTGTGTAAGATGTAATTTTATTTCGTAGCCACTCGTGAGAATGCTGTTTTTAAAGCCCACTCGATGAAATATAATTTCACCTTACACACAAACAAACAATCCCCTATATCGTAGTTATGATGTTGGATTGCAGACAACGTCTTTATATACTTAATAATATGTATGTTAATTTATTTATTTCTTGAAATGTCTTGACATAAACAATATTTGTGCATCAATAAAGACGGATTTCAGAAGAAAATCCTTGACTTACTTATAGATAAACTGTCATATAGTCAGTACACCATGCAGATTTTTCTTATTAATCTGAGTATTTGTCGTCAATCGTATCGACACTATAAGGGAATACCGTCTACATTTTTTCTGTATAAGTCATTTACGCTTGGAATTATCCATCTGTTAACAAAATCTAATTATTCAAAAAACTAATAACAAACGTTATTCTGGCCTTAATTATTTAAAGCGTGAACATTTCAAAATATTCTATGATTGTACTAGAGTATGTTAAGTAATAAAGTTGTCATGGCCATGGAAGCTTAAACTATTTGACTCCGACTTTTTCCAATTTGTTTCGTTACATTGAAATATTTATTGTATGCCCATTAAAATCGGCTTGTATGATGGAAAGTATTCAGGATTTATCAAATTAATAAGAAAGCATTGTTCCCAACAACCTTATGTATATCTTTTTTACATTTCGGACGGAGATATATATAATGATCATTGCAATTCAACCGAACCAACTGTGCGATATTCACCTCGCTTTTTTGTTATTATCCTCTCTTTTACTAGGAAATTGCTTATCATTTTAATGAGCATTAGAAACACTCGCTATTTGAAAGTGTCACAATGAACACGAATTATTTTGACAGGACCGGCAATTATCATTTTAGACAGAACAAATCAGCAGCTAAAAATTCTTTGCCATGCAATCAAATAGCATAAAATGAAGATATTCATTTATCAATTCAAAGCATTAACAAATGATTAACATATTTGTGCCATAGACGATTACTTCGTACATGATCAAATCTTAAAAAAGATTGAAAACTGCCATACTTTTTGGCGAGTATAGTGAATCAAGATAAAAATATATGAACATGAGGAAGTGGATGTCAAAGATGTAATGACACATATTAAATCAAGGTCATGTAAATTGGTGAACATTAATACATTCGAAGTAGAAACACGTTAAAAACTGATAATGAAATCTTGAACGCGAAAAATTCAAATATAGATTGGTCCGGGATAATTTAATCCTGTTTCCGATTTCTATTTAAATATCACCGACAGAAAATGTAATTAATTTTCCTAATTATTTGGTTTAAAGAACAAGAGGAAATTTGCAAGACAGAATAGACTATAGGAAAAGTGTATAATAAAAATCAGTAGTTACGTTAACCATATTCCCCGTTGATACACGCCCAGTTTTCGATGTTACACGCCCGTTCTTCGTAGCAAGCTGTTTGACCGATTGTAATATTGTTACAGATAAACCTCTTCATAGTAAAGAATGCTTTGTTTTACCTCTGGAAACGTAGAGTAAATTCAATTGTGCACAATAAACAACCGATGTTTCTTTTATTATTTTGCTCGACACAGTTTTCATTATCTATATGAAGGTTTCATTTGATAATTTAATATCCGTCAATAAGTCATTTTGAAGTATAAAATTATGACCGTCGACGACGAAATTTGATTAAGGGTTAAATATATTAAACTAGAACTCTTGAGGATAAATAAATTACAGGACGCGACACTACATTTTTTCATCATTAGTAATTAAAACGTTTCAAGTTATTTAAATTAAGAGTGATGACCTAGTATCGGTAATAACTACCTTATTTGTCGTCCAGAGATGGTTGAGACATGATTGCTAACACATTTTGATGTCAAGCGTCTACAAATTTAATTTGTATTTTGTAGGATGGATTGAGATCTCTAATTAAATGTTTACAAATTTCGAAATAAAATTACATCTTTTGATGTTATGAGGGGAAAATAAATTTGATTTAAAAACCAACAATTTAATGCTGATATTTGGAATAACATAATGTGTATGTACTTTTTAGATAAAAACTCTGCGTTAAATTGATTATTAAGATTTCATTTAACGATTTGCTTTATAACCTACTACATCATTTTCATGAAAAATTATCAATCTTCAGCTTCAAATACTAAGTTAATCAGTATAATTTGGTATGCTAAAATATTTTTAATAAACATCAGAAAATGCGGTGATCCCTTGGAACCACTGAATTCAGTTTGTTCATGTAGAAGTGCACCATATCTTATATCCCCTTAACTATCACACCACATGGAAAGTAATAAATGGACATTTTTCAGCAAATTACATATTGTCAGATGAACTATCATGATTGTTAGCATGCACAGCAGTCGTTGAATACTGAAGACATTAAATTAAACAATTATAGTACAAATGACCATTACTTAAAATAAAAAAGTACAGTCAAGCATTCATAAAACGTCATTAAAAGCTCAATGCCTTTGCAGTCTGTTTTACTTGTTATTTAATCTTACGCTCTTTTCAACGTATCAAGATTTAAGATTATCTTTTTTTTAAAAGTTTGTATGTAATATTTGCTATATTTAAGATATATAAATTACACATCGAGAAAATGGTAGAATGTTCCTTGTTAAAGCATTAAATATCACTATTCTTTTTATAAGTACCCATATGTCTCTTTTAAGCGACAAATGTACATTGTAGCTCGGTAACCTTAATAATTCTTCTCGATCAAAGGAATAATTAAATTAATTTGCAACTATCATTATGTCAGTCAAACAGAGAAAAAAATGTTACCCACATGTAATGGCTTTAAAAATTGCCATAAATTAGCTCGGACTATTTACAAAAATACCAATTTGACTGACACTGAAATTAAAAGATGGCAAATTGTAAGATTGTTAATCGAATAAATTACACTGTCTTTCTATATCTATGTTAGGTTTTCTTTTGATTTTGTATTTTAAACAACTTATGTTCATGTGTAAAATAGACTATTTGTATTCTTTAATTTTAATGTAATATGATAAAATTTAAGGTATATTATGATATTTTGTTTGTAAATATTACAATGTGATATACATGTATAAATAATGTAAGGTATGAGGGGGATGACCCCGACACTCTCATACAATGTACCTATTACGGGGTGAATTAACGGGGTTACCCAGTTGGGGTCTCAAAAAAATCATTTTGTCAGTCAGTATTCCATTATGTCAGTCAGTATGGCATTTTGACTTTATATAAAAAAGCTTTATCACTAAACCATGTAAACAACACTTTATCATTATTGCCAAAATACCTTAGAAGCAAAAAATTACTAGCTATATGAAAAAAGTGTATTTTTGATCTGTTAAAAGAGACTTAACAGGAAAAGCTTTTGGAAAAAAGAACTGACACCATTTTTCACGCTTGATATGGGTCTTTAAATGATATTGATAGTGGCAAAAGAAATGATTTTACAAAAAATGCAAACCTGCACTACGGTATATTATTAAAACTTTTAATTAAACCGGTGTTTTTATTATACGGAATATTTAAGGGTTTCTGTTGCTTTTCGGTAATAGATCATACGTTTTATAAACTCCAAAGTTTATAGATTTCCTAGATTATAAAAATGGTTACATTTTAAATAATAAAACAGCGTGTTGCTTTTCTGTTATATTTTATTTGTTTATAAAACGTGTTTTATGAACAGGGCAGATGATTGGCTGTAAATAAAAATATGAGACAATTATATATCATTAATTATATTATAATAATGATAGTCAAAATGTATGAGTATATGAAACACTCTCGACTCTGCCTTCTGAAAATAATCAGTACTAATTCCCAATGAGGATACGTAGTTTTGGCCCCAGTATAGCCAGAAAAAGAGTCAGAAATCTACTATTACTATTCAGCTACTTTTCATCTTGTTTTATGAACGCCGCAAAGATATTTGGTATCCTTTTAACATGTTTAAAGCAAAATATTTATAAAAATTTACTTTGGTATTTTTGTTTGCTTATCAAGCGTTGATTTCTTCTTGTAGACAAACTTAATTTCACATAGTTTATGTTACGGAATTATAAAGGTCGTACTATAGTTTTTGTTAGTAAAGATGCTTCTAGAGATCTGGGTCAAAATGATTTATATTCATGTTTTTATCACTTAAAGAACCAAAGCGCTAAACAAGTTTTGTCACGCCAAAAACCAATTTTATAGATTAACTAAATACTAAGATACATGTATTCACACACGAACGCGTTCAGGTTTAACAAGTTCAATATCTGAAAGTAAAGTTATTTTTCAGCTTGTTTTTAATTTAATATTTTGAACAGATTACTAACTCATATCATGATAATATAAAAATTGATTGATAACATAGTGTGTATTCAGATTAACTTTAAAATGCTAAATAAGAACAGAATAAGAAAAAAAAACCAAAAAACAAAAAATACGAACTTTATAATAAAACTATAGTGTTGTTTTGTTTGTCATACATCTCTTACTTGAACATATCGTATGTAATGGCTACATCTTACCATTTTCATATTTCTATTTTCAGTTTCTGTGCATCTTTGAAGCTTTTGCAATCAAGGCTTAACAAGCAATTATCATAGTATTGCAAGCAATCCATAAGTCCCCTACCGGAAAGAGCCAAAGCAACATTCTGAAGGGCCATTGGCCATTCACTTATGTTACTATTTTAGGTAAATTTGTTGAAAAAGTTTTTTAAAAGTAATCACAGGAAACAGTTTTTATGTACAGACAGACAGACGGACTGAAGAAAACTCTCAAGTTATTTTTTAAACATCCCTGTTATCAAAATATAACATTTTTAAAAGCAAAAATTCTTAAAAAGGACATAACAATATCATGAGTGTAACAAAGAACAATTAGTAATGAAGGTATAAATATTGAATGTTTATTTTGAATTTGAAGTAAATGAAAGTGAAAAGAACGAATAGGAAAAATTCAAAGTTTAAGGAGGAGATAATTCTGGAAATATGGATGCTAGATTTATAAACCTTGTCATATTTTTATGAAGTGGGAGTTTGAAGAAAATCCTATCATGATTGAAGAAGTTGGAGTAAAAATTACCAATTTCTCAAAAAAAAAGTCTAAGTTCAAAAGGGGCATAATTCTGGAAATAGTCTTGCTAGAGTATTGAACACTCACAAATGTTGAGTGATAATAGGAAACATTTTTATGAAATTTGAAGTAGATACATTCAGAAAAAAGAAGTTATTAAAAAAAACAATGCTTTTTCATGAAAAGTTTAAGTTCAAGGGAGGTAATTTCTGATAAATTTTGTGCTAGAGTTGTAAACCTTGTCACATATGATGTGGTTGATGACTAGCAACTTATATTTGAAGTTTGAAGAAAATGCCTTAAGAAAAAAAGAACTTAAAGTGAAAAAACTAAAAAACTAGAATCAGATATCTTGAAATTCAGTCTATTTGTTGCCATAGCAACCAGAATTTTCAACATAGGAAGATAAGAAAAGGATGTGCATAATTTCCATACTGCCATCTACCCATATGTCAAGTTTCATGAAAATATTTTCAGTACTTTTAGCATTATCACTAGATCCAGGTTATGTGTAAAATTTGGCATATTTTCGGTCTATTTGTTGCCATAGCAACCAGAATTTTCAGCATAGGAAAAAAAGAAAGAGACGTGCATAATATCCATGATACTGCCATCTATCCATATATCAAGTTTCATAAAAATATTTATTAGTACTTTTTGCGTTATCGCGTGAGCCAGGTTATGTGTAAAATTTGCCATATTTTCAGTCTATTTGTTGCCATAGCAACCAGAATTTTCAAAATAGGAAGAAAAGAAAAAGACGTGCATAATCTCCATACTGCCATCTATCCATATATCAAATTTCATTAAAATATTTTTAGTACTTTTTGCGTTATCGCGGTATCCAGTTTTGTGGACGAACGGACTGACGGACGGACAGGCGGACGGACTGACGGACAGACAGACGGACAGACGGACGGAGGGTAAACCTAAAGTCCCCTCCGGTAAACCGATAGGGGACTAAAAAGCACATAATATCGTTCATTGATACATACATGACAATAAAGAAGAGCGTAATCAAAATATCATAAGCCCTTCATGGCTGATTGGTTGCTGATTCATCATAATTGAAACTCGTAATCGTAAGAGGCAACTAAATGTTTTGAATTCCTGTTTATTATGCATTTTAGCTTTAACCTGTGAGGTGGTTTTGTTGCTTTAAGTTTGTAAAATTCAAGGTACTAAGCCAAGTCATATGTCCTGTTTTGGCGCCATACAATCTAAATTGTTTTGGAAGTCTGTTAAACGAAGCCAAAAAGAACATTTTACAAGATTTATACTGTTTATCACAAGGATTACTTATTTCCACTGTCGCAATGAAAATAGTTTTTTTTAATGTAAGACATGATAACAAAATTGATATCGCTCTTAAGTGCAGCAACGGGCTAACACCTATTGAATCTGATAGGAGTAAAACAATTCATGCACTTAGGTATCAATATATAGTTTCATATAGAGATAAGTTTGACCTTGAAACTTATTTGTAATATACATTTCGTGCATTTATAAGATTTTGGGGAAAAGATGGATATCCAGAAAGCGTTCTTCAAAAAACATATTTGTTACTATGATTGCTTCGTTTATACAATTTGACCAATAAATTCCCTAGAGAAAGAGAAAGTTATTACTTTCTCCATACTCTTTTTCTGAAATGTTGGATAAACAGAAAGATAGGACATTATAACAATTACTGTATTTGTTTTTCAGACTAAAAAAGAATGACAATTGTATCTAATGGTTCAACTTACGACTTTTTGTGATTGTTGTCGTTAATAAGATTTTGACTTAATGACTCATCACAATTTTTTAAATGCAGAGTTTTATGACATCATAATTTAACTTTAAGTAAATATATGTTCATTAATAATGAAGAACAAAAATAATATAGGTTGTTATGACATTTGTACAAGTACAATAACGCTGATAAAATTGTAATATAAGCAAACAGATATGCTACTGCATTGTAATTTATACGTTGATATACAACGTTGGAAATTTTCTTGAACAGACTGATATTTACTTAAGACATAACAAGAACAATATTCGTTTCAAAAACAAGCTGTATAAACATTGAAATACTACACTCATTGGTTCTTCCAATAAGTTTTTGTTTGTTTGTTTGTTTGTTTGGATTTTACGGCACGTCAACACATAAATGGCCATATCGTGCCGAATGCTATAATAGGTTAAAATGTTATGTAAAACTTTGTAAATGATAATAAAAAAGAGCCAATCAGATCCTTGAATACAAGTTTATCTCTTTCAATAACCGATGATGTTTTTTGATGGAATTGTATTAAAGAGTTCTTTGAGTCAGTTTACATTATAAAATCTGTTACGGGTCTGTGAAAAATCATGACATTCCAGAAGAGAATGCTTGACAGTAAAATTTTCATTACAACCTACACAGAAAGGGGCATTGTCATTCGTGAAGAGATAAGAATGGGTAAATAGCACATTAAGTCTTCTGCTTCATTTAAAATGAGACTTTTTGACGTCAATCAAATCTTCTAAAGGAAAAAACAATATTTTCTATCTTCCGCTGTATTAGGTAATTTTACGCTTTCAACAATCCATTTGGAAACTGAAGCTGAATTTTTCGCAAACTAATTACATGTTTCCCGAATGTCTATTTGTTAACTTGAACCTTAAACAAGTCATTCCCTTGACCAAATATTGAATGAAGCTCGAGGGATATTAATAAAGATGTATAAAAACAAACTTAACAACATTGTTTCCACTTTCTTAAATTAAATTGTAATCGCACGCCGATTTACACAATTTCAATTTGTGATGATAGATCAATTATTTGAAAATTCAGCTTTACAGTATCGTGTGTAACTATGCACATTCTAGTCGACTAATTATGCTGCAGATTCGATTTTGCGCAAGTTAGGATTATTCTCTTAACACATTATAAGGTCTAAAGCCCTAATCCGAGCAATATTCCCGATAGATTTCCGACAGTTAAAAATTTTTGACTGATTCCGTTGCAGATTCAATTGTTAATGTTTCGATGGCCTTTTTTGCATTTGTTAAGGTCTAAAGCCTTAGCCAAAGCAAAATGTGCGTGGCATGGTCATTTTTGTACCGTCCTTTTGCATCCTTTCTTAAACAGTTATCGTAGATCATCTCAAATTTTCAAAAGCAACATCGTGGAGACAAAGTTCTTTTAAGTCTGAGATTTACATACTTTGATTAATTAAAAAAGTCTTCTTTCCATATTGTAAGGCCTAAAGCCCTAACCCAAGAAAAATGTCCGGATAATTTCCGCGTTGCAATCGAACAAATGTTTAAGCCCGATGAAACCAATAAAATGCCTTAAATATCTCTCTTAAATCTGAGTCACAGTGCAACTTCAAATACGGAATTATATATTGCTTTTTACGGTTTCTGGTTTTGATAAATAAAATGTAGTAATAGATATATATTTTTACAATTATTATAAATGTCCATGTAATGATTGACTTTGCATGTCAGCGTACCCTTGATGTTGCTTTTGTAATGGCGTCAGTAACAAGAATCTGGTTAAAACATGCAAATATATTTCTGTTTAGAGAGAATCATGGTCATGGTGTCTTCGAGGTGACACCTTTCCTATACATTTTAATATCAAATTTCTTCAACGATCGACATAATTTACATCACACACGAAAGATTGGTGTCTATCCTAGAATATTACGCATTAAAATTATCTGGTTTCTTATGTTAGGAACGTACAAAGTACTTTCAGTTGTGTTAATTTAGTCTATTCGAATAAAAAGATTCACGGGACTTGGTCTTTTTCTATATGAGGAAGTTAAAATCTTCATTCCATATATATTGTCTTTTTATGGTTAACGTACATTTTTACCAAACAAATGAATTATTTTTCAATCAATTCTAACTTTTTAGATCCATAGATAAGTGTGGCTCTTTGATTTATTTCTAAATCAGCAGTTATAAGAATTGTAAGAAAGAAAACGAAAAAAAAATGATGCATTTCAATACCATACAATTACATTAAAAACAATGGATTTTAAGTATTTTATGTCTTACTTATGTTTTGAAGCAATTAAAACAATCAATACTTCCTGAAAATTGACAACATTTCAAAAAGGTGGTCCATTTATACAGAGGTTACTTTTCTTTTTCTAAATTCCTGCCAAAAATTCAACTGTCCGTCTGCACCACTGTTCCCGCCAATAACCGGTTGACCCAGGAAGTAGACGAAAACGGTAACCCGAGACTCGTAATTGGAAAGCAAGGCAGTGTTATTATAGCGAGGCAAGGAAAAGCAAAACGAGCAAGAGCAAAGCTGTAAAGGGATCGCAAAGTACTAGGGCAAAACCTATTACTGTCAAAACAACGAAAGGTAAACCTATGACATCTCTCCGCAGTACCTATAAAAAACATTGTAATTTTTTCAAGACCCGACGGCACATCCTATCCCAAAGCGGTTTCCCTGGCCTAGAGATAGGAGTCACAGCCGGGGCAAACTTCACAAAAGCCAACTTATAACAAGACTGAGTTAGCAACGTTGGCTCGTCATAATTTCGGTCTACATAATTTTACCATTACAATGATTTGAGCGACAGAAAGCAGAAAAATTAAATGAATGTATTTTAGTTGATACTCAATTCGAATTATTGTCAAAGATTGTGTTAAAAGGTAAGATTATTGGACAAGAATATGAATTTGTATACGTATAACAGGTATATAGTCTTTATACTTAATAAATGTAATGATTCAACGGCGTTCATAAAACCTTGACTTTCACTGTTTTCAAACTAACGCAGTCATTATCATGAAAAGTCCCGTCTATACACTGATACAGTTACAATCAAATAGTAAAACATTTCAAAATGTATCCTTGTTCTGTCTGTATATGATACAAATCATAGTTAGGGTTCCAGTACGCATGTCACATCTGCCCACGTCATAAAAAGTATATATTGCTTTGTCCCATTGCTATTGAAGGTTGTTTGTACAATGAAAGTTAACAGTAGAGAAAACCTTGAATATATATTTCATACTACACCAGCAATATTGTAAGTAACAAGGCAATGTATAGATTTAACAGTCAGAAAAGTACGCGTGTCACTTAAAACACTCTTAAAACAAAAATGTATATTTCATTTACTCAAATAAAAACAATTCTTGTACCAAGGTAGTTAATTACATGGGAGCTTCTGATTGCAAAAAGTTCAGAAAGTAAAATTTGTATAAAGTACATACAAAATTCAAAAAGGGTGTGGCGGGTTGGAAACCTATTAGCATGTAGCGTATACGGATGTTAAAAACAAGTGAGAGGATTGCACGTTGTTTCCATGCTTTATCTACTATTAGGCATTCAAAGCGGTTGGAAATATAATCATTATTCATGTAGAACAAAATCGCACTGCGTAGTGTTTTTCAAAATCTCATACTAGCAGACGATTATAATAAAAATAACCCAAATTATTAAAATGCTGAAAATAATTTTAGTTATCTAACAAAAGTGCTCTTCGGTCATAAAGCCGATCGTATTCGTTTCTACTCATATTAGTTTGCATTACCAAGTTCTCAGACGGTGTTATTAGCTTCATGAATTCTAGAACTCTAGAGACAGACCTATCTATCAATGACTGAACAAAAGTACAAATGATTGGTACATGTACTAAAACATTTTTTGTCACCATCACGCATTTTATTATAAAACAAGGGAACAAGAATGTATAATACCATCACCACTATATCGAATCATCAGAAATTAGAATTTTGTACATAAAATTGGATTAACGATTATTAAAACTTTAACATTATTGTTAAAAGAATGAATAAAACGAATTTTCATATACTACTGTTACAATAATGATTATTACGATATTGTCTTAATAACCTTAAGTGGCATATAAACATACTAATGAAATTATTTCAACATAAAGATTGAAAAATGATACAAAATGTTTTTGCACATTTATTAAGGACTTGCTATATATGTAATATATGTCTGATATTTCAAGGTATACTGCCTTTTTTAGACGAACGTATATATTAAATGAATACTTTTTAAAGGAAAGAAAAACATTTGTCAATGCTTTAACGCCGGAAACCTTAAGATACCTCAATCTATTGTTTTAAATTATTTTTTGATACTACATGTACAAGGCAAACGAAAATTGTTTTCTTCGAGTACGCTTAACAAAAAAAGTACCAGATAATGGTGTATATATATAAATTTGTATTCAAATTTGCTTAGAAAGAGACCCTTGATACGAATTATGAAGAAAAATAATTTTGAGGGTCAAATAAGATTCCCTATTATCTACGCTCTGGACAACATAATGAGTAATAAATGTGTTCAAATATATTGATGGATTATTAATGAAAAGTAAAGAAGGAAGTAAAAGAGAAAAATCCCTTGTGTGTAGTCTTTTGAGCTCTAAAAAGCGAAACGAAAATAGAAGTCGTATATAGGAGATACAAGCTACATTCTTAAGACGACCTTATTTAGAATTTAACGTAAAAATGGTATGATCTCGAGTAAACAACTTTCATGCCATTCCACGTGTTGTTCCCAAGAAACAGTGTGCGCCCTAGTCGAGGTTGAAATTTTACAAAAGGCCAGATATAATGAATACTGTATGTTACAGACAGATTTCAGAAACTGTCAGACAATACTTAACGTTCAACAAACAATATGTAACACTGAATAAACAATATGTAACGAGGCGATTTAAACAGTTACTGTAATATCTTGTATTGTACAAAGCAATATATTGCTTAATCTTATGAACTGAAAGTAAATTTGAATATCAAGACTGTTCTACTCATATAAGGAGAAGAAAAAAACAAGATAAATATATTTACTACTGGTACAACCCCATTAATGAAAACGGTTTTTGGTAAATGATTTAGGAGTTAGATGTCGATCTAAGCAGACAGAATGATTCTTCAAAATGTACTTTTGTTCAAATATAATTATTGTAGTACATATTACTAGAGTTGTATTTCTGCAGTTTAAAAGAAGGACTTTACACTTACTTACGTCATCATAAACACTATGATTAAACGTACCTGTCATTCGTGGTCAACACATATAAAGCAATTGCTGTTTAATTATTTTCGTTAATATTTTATTTATATAAATATAAATTAAGTAAGTATTCAACATCCAATTAATATTAAACTTATAAAATGAATTTATGTTTATATCTTTTAACAAGAAAAAAAAATGATTTCAAACTTGAAATATCTCAAAGATGCCCGTATACCTTGAAAGTAAAGATGGTTTAAATAAAACATGTTTAAGTAATTTTATTTTTTATAATATTTAAGAACATTTTAAGTGTAATAGATAAGTGAAAAATGGAAATGAATTATACTTTCTTCAAATTTAATCCAATACGTTGTAATTTCAATGTATTAACATTTTACATTTGTTACAAGATAAGCTTTGACATCATTAAAATTGTTTTAGAAATACTTTACATTATCCACTCGGCGATGTCTATCAATGGATGGTAGTATAAAATTCATTAATATTTTTTAAAAATAGCATTCGTGCCTTTGAGAAAATCATTTTCTTTGAGAGTTATTAATTTCCTTCTAGGATAAAGTGTTCATTGATAAAATACTATCTATCAATATTAAGATTTAAAGGTTTAGTTTTATGTAAAAAACACTAGCTTGTTATTTTTATACTATTCATTCTTATTACTTTTTATAATGTTATCCTTGTTAAAATGTCATTAAAGTATATGAAAAAAAGATCTTAAAGGAAATAAAACGGTTATGTCTGTTGCAGGAATAGAAACATTTGCCCCACACTGCTACATGCGCTTTAATAATTACTAAACTTTACCAATAATTCCAAGTATGATTTCATTACAGAAGTATACAGTTTTCGTTTGACGTGCTATTTTAATAACAGATATAGGGCTGTCAAAATTGCACACAATAAAACCAAAGAAAAAAACATTTATTTTTACGAAACTGATTACTTTTTTGATATTGAACATACTTTCACGAAACATAAAACGTGTTTTATAAAAAGTTTTAACATTTAAACAAAATCATTAACAACAGATATAACAAATTTCTGTACATATGTAAATATAAATGCTAAATTTTAAAAATAAATCAAAAGAAGTTTTATTATATTTGTAAAGGAAACGTATAATGACATAACTACGATCTTGTTTCAGATGAGATTAAACGCGTTTTGCAAGTAAAAAAAATGTTTTAATCATAAAATGTTTGTTTTTAGCAGAATTCATTTAAAGTATGTAAACTAACAAAAGCCTGTGTTTTTAATTTTCCTTTATGTTTTTTTTTTTTTTTTTTTTGCTTTTTTTATTGATTTTTTAACAATTATTGCTTATATCTTGACGGTTGATACACTAAACCAGCTTTCCTGAATAGCCAGCTACTTATTACCGAAATTACTTAAGTTTTCCTCATGTGACCGACTACAAAGCATCAAGATTCTCATTTATATTGATGAAAAAATAATCCCTTATATTTTAAAGGTACTAAGTTACTATCTCGTTAACAATTTTTATCTTTAAATTACCTAATTTTGTGTAGCTTTTTTAACAAGAAATATTTTAATGTAATTTTTAATGTTTGAAAATTGTATTCTAAAGCAATCTTTCATTCTTCATTTAAGTCTAACACCTACAACGAATATTTCACGAAGAAAAATGTCTAAGTAGAGAAATGAACCGGTAAATGTAGGTTAAATTACACTGTCACACTCATCAGGTTATTTAGTGTTGTATTTGTCAATATCAAAGTTACAGTAAATAAGCAATAGTTGGGTAGACAAAATGTGCCTTGCGTTTCTGGTTAGTTACCTAATTACATCATTATTACAAGATGAAACTAAGTGTACAAAATATAAAGCAACAAGAAGTGTAGGAGGGTTCTAAATTCTTTGACATTTACAGGTCGAAAATATTGCAACACATGATAACAAGCGTGTTTTATGCAAGCGATAAATGGCTTCTTACGGTAAACTATCCGCCAACAAGAGATGTATTGCAACAAGAAGTGTAGGAGGATACTAAATTATTTGTCACTAAATGATCAAAAATATTGCAACAAAGGAAAACAAGCAAGGTTTTATGCAAGTGTATATGCATGGCTTCTTAGGTACGGTGAAATATCCGCCAACAAGAGTTGTCTTTGAAACACGCAACTTAAAGGGAAAGAGGAAAAACAATACGATATGTCTCCTAGAATAAATTTGCTTTGTCGTCTTAATCATATATTATATATGTGAAAGTATGATATCAATTTTAAAATGTAAACAGGAAATGCACAGCATATTTTCGTAAATAAGGGATAGAAAGTCCTGCAAAAGGCTCAAATAAGAAATTGAAGATGGAGCAATGACCCCTTGAGATCTTGATATTAAATTGCATTTAATTATATTTATTTTTATATTCTTTTAGCAAAGACCTTTCGACAAACATGCTTGAAACCAAAGCAGACAGTGTTTATTTTCATAAGTGATAAATCGACGGCATCAGAAATAACATTGGAAAAACACATATTTCATCTACAAGCGCCAAAGACATCAATCGAATTTGCGTTGTAACGAGACATGTATTACAACAAGGAATAGTTTGAAAGTGTTTGTTTGTATTTACGCTAATAATGGGAGTAAATATTTAAAAGAAGTGTGTTTTGTACAACTCATTCTTAATTTTGACTTAAACAACATCATCTATTAAGTTAGACAAAACATGTTGAGTTACTTCAATATAATTATATAAATATGACTTTTTGGGTGTGTGTTTCTTTATGAGATTAAAGATAATATAATTCTAATCAATGTGTGTTATTTTATGCATGTACGAATAAATATGACATAATTTTTTATTATATTTAATATAATAAAATAAATGTTTCTATCGCTTTTTATCAATTCAACTGTTTCTTCAATTCAATAATTATATTAAATGTTTTAAAAGATATCTATAAATGTTCAAAAAGAACTCACTTTTTAACATGTGGATATCATAAACGTTTGTGTTACATTTGACCTTAAAATCTTAAATAAAGTGTCCTTGCCTTGATGTGTGGGTTTTGTTGTCAATGTCAGCGAAAGGTGATATTGACATTGCACACTTGGTATATGTCTGTATTATATCTATGTAAAAAGGAACTGACAATCTGTCTGTTACCTAAACTCATTTATCAAAGGTATTATGCCTTCATCCTATTAACATCTCAGTCATTCTTTTTTCAAATGTCACTTGGATTTGGTTAGGTAAAAAGGACAAAAAATGTTTGTTAATTATGCTAAATATATATACAAATAGGAACTTGACGCAATGTATATATCAACCCGATATATTTTATCTACATTATGTGCCTAGAGATAGTCCCTTGATATGAATTATAGAGAATGAAATATTGAGATTCCTTGTTACCAACGCTCTAGACAAAATGATGGAGTATTCAATTACATACCAAAGGGTGGTATCTAAAATTATTGAAGTTTGGAAATTGATAAACCATTAACTCTTGAATGCACAATTCATGGTTTTAACAGCGGAAATTTTGAGTTTAAGTTCTACACGAAGAAAGAGGTCACATATAATTTCCGACAAATTACAAATTCCAAATCACAAAATTGCAGATTCGCTTCAGTTTGACAGAGATTAAAATCGGTTGTGTTTATGTAAGACTGTAATATTTTGCATATAGCAGCAACAACAAAAACATAATAAGAATAATTAAAGAAAATAAAGATTGAACCTATAAAACAAAAACTAACAAATCAATATTTATCTCTCTTTTATTATCTATTTTTATAAGTCTATATATAAAAATTAAAAACGAATGCTCCTTGCTGGTTATTATACATTAATGAGTACAATATTGAACATATTGAACTAAACGTTTGTTAAACAGAAACAAACCACCAGTATTTGACAAATCTTTGTTGTATCAAGTACAATAAGGATTGGCTGTTTTTAAATTTAAAATTTTACTATTTTCGTGTTTAAATGTTGAAATCTGCTTAAGCCGGTGCTAGGGGGCGTGGACTGTAACTTGCACTTTCAAGTACCATCAAGAAACAGGCTCAATCAAACCGAGTCTGCAACATTTTCAATTTGTAGTGTTGGGCTTTCTTTAGGGATTCAGTTTTTCTCTTTTTTTATTCAAAATTTTTGGACTCTGAAAATGAAAACGAGGCTAATTGGAGTACGATATGCATTGGAAAACCTTCAAATATTTTAGACCCGATGAATCGGGCACGATATGCACTGATATAGATATTTAGGAGTCCGAAAATGAAAATGAAGTTATATAGGATACGATAAGCTTTCCATATTGATATTTGAACCTTGGAAATGGAAATGAGGGGCTAAATTGATAAGATTGAATCTCATAATGATTTTTATGACTAATCACAAGGTTCAAACGTTGAACCTTCATTGCTTATAGGGTGAGAAACTGAATAAGATATAGCTACTGTACACCATAATAAAAACTGCATTGTAATACAATCTATATACACTTTGCATAATCTAAGCATATGATAAAAGAAATTATTGACTACGTTACTCTCTTTAGGTTATTGACTGATGTTTTAGTTGATTTCGAAATTCCAGTGAATTAGCAATAATTGGTAAGATATAATGAGCCGAAAACTACATAATAACGTCATTAAAACAGCAACTGATTTTGCAGAATATATAGCAACAAGGCATGTAGGAGGACACTAAATTCTTTGACATTTAATTCTCAAATCATTTGTCACAATTGCGTATGACGTTCATTATATGCCATTAAGGTTTCAAGATATATAGGCAATATATTTATGTCATTTTTATATACTCGATGTATATTTTAAAAAAGATATCCGGTACTTGGCCCATGAAAATACTGGTTAATTTGCATAAGTTAGTTCTTAGTTTCCCATGCAAAGTCATCTAGAATTGTTAGCATAGCTTGCAAAACAATGACGTGAAAATTTCGTGTAAGTTTATAATCTTGTAAAATAGAACATTTTAAGGTGGAATTGTTTCTAAACAAACCTGTCGTGTTTTGTTTCTAAACAAACCTGACATGTTTCTAATACCAACATCTACGCAGACAGTAAGGCAATTGTTTTTATAAATAGCCTCGAGTGCCCATGTTCCGATGATATAAGAACAGGATTTAGAAGAAATCCAATTTAAAGAATGAAAAAAACAGTTTTAGCATTTGCCAAATAAAAACAAAAAAAATTACCTTCAAAATGCCTTGGTTTTTATTAAAATAGCATAAGTAGTTCATGAATTTTTTTTTCAAAACTTTGACCACCTTCCAAAAATTCTTCTGTAAAAACATGGTGCCCTGATTCCGGTGACGTCATACACTTGCTAATCAAGGGGCTAACTCCGAATAAAACAACAATTAGGCCACTTTCATTTTTATGTTGGGTTCTACTGGTACATATGTTTTATATATAGTAATTCTAATTCAAAACATATATTGTTCACAATTTTAATCAGTTATCATTCTATGGAACATATTCTCAAGGAATTAAATTGTCAATTTAGTTTATTTACATCTTGTAATCAAGTCACAAATATGCTAGGATGCAAATTAACTCTTCCTCCTTGCAACATGGGCAAACAAAGTGATCTCCACGCCTTAAGACTCTTTCAGAAGTACAATAAATCGAATGCACCCAGTGGCCACAAGAATCACACTGCCACTCCATGTTGCTAACTTTACAAAATTGCAGTTCAACAGTTCAACTGGGGTAAATTTTTTGCATTTACAACAAAGTTCAGACTCATCAATTTCACTGTCAGTATCTGACACATTTTCTACAAGATTTATACATGATGGCCCAGGTTGTGGTGATGGTGGGGTCTTCTTTTGCTGTTTACTCTGCTTAACCTTAGATTTTGACTTGTTAGATTTTTCTTGTTTTTGAACATGCTCAGTCATTTGTTTCAGTACAGACTCATTGATTTCCTTACCTGCAACAATTTTACTCATGGTATTTCTTGGTTTTGTTTTGTTTTCATTTTTTACTCTTTTAAGACTAGCCTCTTTCTGGTGCAAGAAATTTACAATGTCCTGAGACATTTCATTTAATTCTGACTGGACCCTATCTATCACTATTGCCTGGCTATCATCACTGACATCAGTATCAAAAGAACATGATCTGAACACCTCTGCAGGTAGAAGTTTCTCCTGTGCAATGACCAAGGGATCAAACGGGTAAATGCCTGCACGGCGGAATGCAGCCTGGACATTTTTTGGGGTAAGGGCAGCTAGATAGGATGAACAAGATACTTGGCAAATATTGTATCTGGTTATAACTGATGAAACTTCCCTTATGAGCTTGTGACATTTTACGTATATCATATATTTTCTGAACGGGCCCAAAACATCCTACATCCATGGGCTGAAGAATGTGGCTACAATGGGGTGGCAATATGAAGATATGAAGGATTTTCTTATCATTGCGTCCAGGAACAAATTTTAGAAAATGATGTTCTAAATAGTATCTAAAAATGCTGCCATTAGACCAGCCGGTTTCATTAACAGTTCCATCAGCACCTGAAATGTAAAAATAGTTTGATTTAACTATGCCAATATAATACTTTTACTGTGAGAAAAGTCTACCAAATATGCTTAAAATATCAGTATTAAGATATTTGTTAAATAATTAACTTTTTTTTAAAAATTAAATACTTAACCTGGCGATGCTCCAATCATAAGCTCAGACCTCATGCGTTGTCCTGGAAAAACAAGATAAAAAGGGGGATAGCTTGTCCAGCTGCACTTCCAGCACCAATCAAAGTTACAATCTGTCCCTTGCCAGAGGTAACGGCAGAGGGGATGTAATCAGAACTTGATACTACATTAGGAGGCTTATGTTCAACTTTGACCGCCTTTTCATCAGTGTTGAAAATCAAATGGGGTTCAATGTTGTGGTTTGCAATTGTTTCTTTTAAGTTGATGAAGTACTTCATCACTGTATCACGTGATGCCATTTTAGCACGGGCGTGTTCTAGACCCTAAAATAGAGAATAATATGTTTAAGAATATCAATTGATTGAATACAAATTATGAAATAATACATTAAAAAGCATATTATGATATAGGTCTACTGTACTTGAATATATGTAATTTTTAGATGTGAATTATTTCAATATAAAACCAAAAAATACCTACTTTTGGTTTAACAACCTTTAACTCTTGCCACCTCTTTAAAAAACCCTCTCATCCATTTCATCGTGAGTGGTCTTATCCTGAGTTCGGCGACCTAACTGGACAGCATAATCAGTGGCAATGTCAACACACTCTTATCTTGTGTATCCATGGCCATATCCTGCCATTGTTTTAAAATGGCTGACAAAATTAGCCTCTTCATACTCGTCAAACAAGGGTTGTCCACCAGCAGACAGAGTATCAATATGAACTAACCCTAAAGTTCTGTCCCTAAGGGTACTCTCTGGGACACCATAGAGTTTTGAAGCTTTTCTGACTGATGTGCCATGCTCCTTTATATGCATATAGGCATTTGTCAATGCTGTAGGGGAGTAAAGCCTGTTTTTACGCCGACTTTTCTTTGGATTTTGCTGAAAAGCAATTTTGAGATAATACAAATGATAAAAAATCATATAAGAAATAGGTCTGAAAACCACTCATGAAAAATGTGCTTAACCCTAACCTACCGAAAATTGCCCGATGGGAAAATGTCAATGGAGGTTTGTTTACAAACATAAATCAGCTGTCAAATTTTCAAATGATGTTTTTGCAGCAAAAATAGGCAGATTTTGAAAACAATGAATTGGAAATAGTAAAAAATACAAATTTACATCAAAATGAAATGTCATGACCTGTTTTACCTGCTTTGATCGCATTTTGAGTTGATTTTCTATTTGCTGTTTGCGTTCTGCAATACACAAAATTTTATCGAGCACTTGACGTATGACGTCATCGATTTCCTACGAGAGGAAGTAAACAAAGATCACCGGAACCAGGACTCCCACGGAATTAGGACACTCTAGGCTACTTGCAATAATATATAAAAATCATAAACATTTTATCAACTGAACAATAATTATGAAATATATCAAACACTTATTGCACATTATAAACTATGGGTACCCGATAAGTTCTGATACTATTTTCATTATTGTGGGCAAAGTATAAAAACTCAGATCCTAAGTAAGTTTGTAAGTAAAATAAACTGTTCACTAGAAAATGTTATGAGATCTGAATGCAAGAAGTATTGTTATACAGACCGTCAATATATGAGCAATTATACAAGAAATTACAGAGTTTTGTCCTGTACATTTTAGTTTAAAACTATCCTTTACAATTTATTTTTTATTTTAGAATGGCCAATGAGAAACCCAGATGTCATTTTGTATCTTTTTAAATGACCAATGAAAACTCTTCTTATATCCTGTTCTTCCCTGTAAAGTTTACAGGAAGTCGAACTGAAAACAGACAGGACATCGGCCGGAAAAAGAAGCGTTGAGATCGGTTTTTGCTCGATTCATCAAATAATACAAGAAAGATGACTGACAAAGAGGATAAGGTATGATATATAATAGTAATAAAGGTTAAGCAGAGAAAATGTAACGTAATTTAATTTTATTTATCAAGGCTAAGTTTCATGAATATTGTGATGTTTAATGATAATTATGTCATTTTTGACGCACATCCAAATTATTTATCATAATAATTATCCAAAGTTCTAATAGCGTACATCATTTTAACACCTAAATTTGCTTCACTAAATATTCATTAAAATGGAGTCGTGACAAAAACTGTATTTATGTTTAGCTGCTGCAACTTGTGACCACCTATCTTACTTGACTAAACAAGCCTTGCATATACTTGATATATATATATACCTATACAGTCCAAGATTTATTTTCTTTAAATGAGGCATTTGATCACAAGTTTACAGAGCAAAAAAATATGTGACCTTTAAATTTAATGTCAAATGATCAATTTGTTGCAATTGTTTATTATTGAACCTTTTACTTATACATGATAGGTTTATTGATCAAAAATCTTTGCATAAACATTGATGCATGAACAATCCAGAAAATGATTATTTAACATTTGATTTATACTACCATTCCTATAGTTTATTTGTCTTCCCAAAGGAAAAATTGCTCGAGAAAAGTAACAGCCCGTATTTATGTTTGTCCAGACGTTATAAATCAGTTTTCAATCATTTGACATATTGTTTATTCTGTCGTGACTTTGTAAAATGCCTTATATAAAGGAAAATATTTATTACAAAGTTAACATACTCCAACAATTTGATTTCTGAGATGAAGCTTTACAGCGGATACATTTGTATTATATTGACTAGTTTTTTTATATATTTAGTATTGAGGCCGACGGGTGCTCTGCCACGTGAGAAATAGTGTACTCACATTTTCTAGATATGAATAAAACCAGTTATTTGGTTTTGTTTTCCTCAGAGGATCTCTACTTTTCAAAATTGTGATACTATGAAAATGTCATTTTTTCAGGCTTGTGAAGAAATAGTCAGACATGTTGAAATGATTAGACAATGTTTCAAAATGATATTGCTTTTATTGGTACCAATTAATTAATTTGTATGCCATATAACCATTTAAGAATTACAGGCCTTAGTAAAATGTTTGTCAGTATGAAGACGTGGCATATTTTGTCTCCGCCATGATGCTGAAACATTTCAACTGTTAATATAACCATTGTGAAATTATAATTATTTGAACATTTGCCAGTTCGATTGCTCATGTTTAAAATATTTTTTCTTAGCTTGAACAATCAATCAAACTTACATAATGCAAGTAATGCAGAAAAATGGTTTGGAACAAAGCATTTGATTGATTGATTCCTCAGTAATCTTCGCACTGAATTGTGTAAGACTACTGGACTCCAATCATTGTACGTAATTTTATCATGATTGATAGGTTTAATTATCTAACCTGAATATATATCAGCTCTGTAACATTTTCTACATAAAACTTTCTGTGATCACTTATTGGAAACATTTTGATTTGTTACAAAAATATTTATTTTCGAAAACAATATGATAGTATTTCAGTAAATATGTGAATGAAACATCTTTGAATGTGAATGTTTTACAATGACAACTTAATGATAATATGATCTTTACGTCAGTGTTACCTGCTAAGAAACACTGAGGTGTTTATTAATTTGAATTAAATAAGGTACAATTTTAAATCATAGCTTAATATATAACAATATGTAAACCATGTAAAGTTTTGGAAGCTTTAAAAATAAATTAACACGTCTATAAAAAATTATACAATACGCATAACAATTTTGGATTAATAAGTACAATGTGTCTTTATTCAATCAATGAATACTTGATCAACCTTTACACCACTTTTTCATTTTGTAAGAAAATGTGAACTGGGGTATTAGTTTTTTAATTTGCTAGATGGTGCCATATTTTTAATTATTTATTTTCCTAAGATTTTAAATAATGGCGTACATATTTTTCATGAATAGAGATTGAACTCAAAACAACAATTGAGTGCCTTATTCATGTTAATTAATGATATACAAACGTCACCTTTAATATCATAAATTGTAACTATTTGCTTTGAACAATACCTGAAAAAAAACATTTTTAATTGTATGGAGTTTAACATTTTTACTTAAATATCGAAAAAAAAATCATCGAAAAAAAAACAAAATATTTATCCATGTTTTCCAAATTGCTTTGTCTTTATGATACCAAGCATGAATTAGATATCCATCATGTTTAACCATTAACCCCCTAAATTGATTTGTTCGGAAAAGTCTATTTGGAAGGGATTTCAATTACAAGATACAAATAAATAAGCAACGAACATTTTAAAGCCTTATCAGACTGCATAGATGTACAAGGTTTGCTGGCTTTAACTATTAGCAAAGGTTAACCACCTTTAGTTTCAAAGGGTTCAGTATTAAGTAATTAAAATTAGTAAATTGAAAATTGGTAAAGTAATAATTTATTATCTACCGTACGACTAATTTTTTTTGTAACACTATTTTATCTAAAGGGTCTCCACTTATTTTTTTTCGACATGATGGGACTCGAAATAAGTTTTCGAGATTTACTTTCCATATGATGCAGGCGTAGACCAATAACTTGTGTGCGATATTTCACACCATCTGCTCACTCCATTTATGTTTTCAGAAAAATGACACGTATTTCACTCAAATCGGACAACGTAAAGCACAAACATACGGTTTTAATTTTCTTAGTATATTAGTATATTTTTAAATTATTCTTTGCATACCTTTTTGTTTTAAGTGCCCCAGCTGATCTTTGTATGGAATTATAATTGCATTCATCTTGAACAAGGTAATATACTTAAAATATTAAGAATGAATGTTCATTTAGAATAATTTCCTCCGTATATTTCGGTTTGATAGGTTTGATAGATTTGAGAAGCATTGGGCAATAGCACTTCAGTTTATTTATTGGCATATAAAAAGACAATCTTTAATTGCAATTTAGGACAAAAGTACAGCTTTCACGAACTAAATGTTAATGTTTATGTTTATGGTTAAATTTGTTTAATTGTCCGAAAGGAAAGTCGTTTTGCATACACTGTTCATATTCTGCCATGCACATTATCAAGCGATCGGCTGTCGCTAATAAACCGATTTATGGAGAACAAGATGCTTCTTTCTCAAGTCACGAATCTTTCAAGTTATTTATGCACAGACTTAGAACACCTAAAGGATCTATTTGTTTAACTAAAGAGGTAAGCGTGCATACGAATGCAGAGATCGAATTATATAACACTGGAAGGAAGCATACTTCAAATGATGGTAATTTACTGTGTGGTAGTTTTATGTAGGAATTTAATTAATTGTCTACCTCTATAAATTCTAAAGTAAAATTCAGTGATTTGAGTGAATAGCTACGATTTATATCTAATATAATAGTTTTTAGGGAAACATTCCTTACAGTTTTCATATTAGGTATTACATGCATTATATATAATGATACTTAGTGATGAAATAATCATTGTTGATATCATATAAGTTGTTGAAAGATAGCACTTAAATAACTTCTATTTTATAATCATCTATAAAAATAACTTTGAAATACCTCTGTCGGTAACTTTATGTAAACCAAAAGAACTGTCAATTGCAGCCTTTTTTCTTTCTAAAAATAGATTCTTAGAGAGTATGATCACCGTTATATCTGTACATTTATTTTTCAGGGGAATGTTTACAAGAATAAAAAAGGCATGTGAAGCAGTGAGATATTTTTCTTTTAAAAAGATTTTAACGTAAAATGTTATTATATGATATATTTTAATATGCTGCACTGCTAAAATAAAATAAGCTGGTTAATAGTAGTTGCAATTTAATATAAATATTTGTGGTACATTTCACCCTGAAAGTATCTTGTAAATAATAATAAAACTGATCAGACTGCGTCTGCGTCAAAAACTTTCGCCGCCGATTCGTTTAAATTTGAATCATATTTATGTTTATCATCGGAAAAATATAAAGATTTCAAAAAAGAAAATATTGAAAAAAAAAATCAAATTGAGTGATAGCTTAAAGGGAAGTTATGATATTATGATAATAATGTGTAATTATCCAGTACAGATATAATTTCATCTTTATTACGCTAAACTGCCAAGAGAAAATGGTAATATGTTCATTATATAGAAGAGTTTATGTACAGTACAATAAACTTTTATAGAAAATATTTACTGTTCGACCTACAGACATTTCCACATGGCCATTGACCTTACATATTTATTATACAAATAGCACGTATTTATGAATTAATACTATGCAAACAGTCATATTGTTGTCAGCTGATGCTTAGTCATCTGAATAAATCTAAATAATAAATGACATTTGACAACGGCTTATTTCATATTTGTCCAGCCAAAGGCAATATACACGGAGTGATTTACTATGTAGAGAAACAATACTTATATAAATGAGTTCCAGATACTGTTTATAGAACAGAGAGATCAAAATACAAATTAAAGGACATGCTCAACTCTTTTTGGTATGTAATAGAAAGATCACCGAAACACGAGGCTATCTGATTTGTACGAGGGGGCGTAGCCCCCGAGTATTAATCAGATTGCCGAGTGTTTTGGTGTTCTTTCTCTTTTGTATCATAGTCAAACATAAATGCACGTTCCCTGTTGTCACAATATGAAACCCCGGCAAAAATGAACCAATGAACGAACATCTTAATATGACATTTCTGTCGCTTTACCTTTCTCTGCCGTCACAATATGTAAACCCCAGCAAAAATGAGCCAATCAATGGACATGCTATGGAGTGCGGGTAACTAATACCCGCACTCCAGTTAACGCACTGTGCATGTACAATGTATATGTATACGATTTAACCCGGACACATTTTCAACAGAAAGGTCTCCAAACTATGATACAATTTCTTTTATTTTACTGCTGCTATCAGGCGAACCCTTTGCGAAAGGTTATGTAAAAGCCATAATGTTTTTACTCGCATAAAAAAGACTTTTTGGATAAACGTTTGGAATAGTCATGCAGTTACTATGTGAATCAAGGAAAGGATAACTTTTATAAGTTTAGATAATAATATCTCTTATTATCGAATTTTCGTAAAATATGACAACAGAAAATTTATAAAATTACTCCTTGAACGTCTTAAGTAGTTTGTTGTTGGGTGACTGTATTTAATACCGGATTTTATACTATGATGATTACAGAAACATAATGTGTTTTCCTAGTCTAATCCTTTGCGGACACGATGTAAGATCTAAAGAAATATTAAGAACTCATTCCACTTATTATAGAACAAATCACCTTTTAAATATTTTAAATATTTGTTGGAATACAAAAATATATACATTAAATTTATAGCCAGTGATATAAACCATATTTCGTTTTCTAGGCTTACCATTTATTCCTGCCATTACATTCGACGGACAGAAATTTTTTAAAAAGGGATAAATATCAAATTATTTTCCCAATAGGTGAATTCGTTTTGGGCCCACCATTTGCCGTAGTTTTTTTCAAGTTAAATTGATTCAACAAAGTAATTATTGATTTCATAATCAGGGTTTTTGTGCCATATTTGTAGATTTATATCTATGTTACGATATATGTAAAACTATTATATAACAGCCACCGGAAAATCTTTGCACCACCGGGATAGTGGCAAACTTCACTACCATTTATAATTGCCCTAAACACTTAAAAATCATTTCATCTGATAGATTTAATGTTAATTATAAAT